>NC_044978.1:95769691-95787599 GCF_008728515.1 Papio anubis
AGAGAAAGAAGCTTTCAGGGAAACTTCTTTGTGTTCTGTGAAATCATTTCACAGAGTTACTGTTTTCCCCTCAAGAGGCCTTTCACTAAGCCTGTTCTTGTGGAATTTGCAAAGTGATATTTGGAAGCCCATAGAGGGCTATGGTGAAAAATAAAATATCCTCAGAGAAAAATTGGAAAGAAGCTTTCTGAGAAACTGCTTTGTGATGTGTGACTTCCACTCACAGAGTTACAGCTGTATTTCGTGGATCTGTTTCCTAGCCTTATTTCTGTGGAATCTGAGAACTGGTATTTCGGAGTCCTTTGAAGACTATAGGGCCAAAGGAAATATCCTCCGATACAACGAGAAAGAAACTTTCTGAGAAACTTCTTTGTATTCTGTGAAATCATCTCACAGAGTAACGGCTTTCCTCTCAAGAAACCTTTCGCTAAGCCTGTTCTTTTGGAATTGGGAAAGTGATATTTTGATGCTCATAGAGGGCTCCTGTGAAAAAGGAAATATCCTCAGATGAAATCTGGAAAGAAGCTCTCTGAGAAACTGCTTTGTGATGTGTGACTTCCACTCACAGAGTTGCATCTGTATTTCGTGGATCTGTTGCTAGTCTTATATCTGAGGAATCTGAAAACTGATATTTAGGATCCCTTTGAAGACTATAGGGCGAAAGGAAATACCCTCCGATAACAAAGAGAAAGAAGGGTTCTGAGAATCTTCTTTGTGTTCTGTGAAATCATCTCACAGAGTTACAGCGTTCCCCTCAAGAAGCCTTTCGTTAAGCCTGTTCTTGTGGAATTTGCAAAGTGATATTTGGAAGCCCATAGAGGGCTATGGTGAAAAAGAAAATATCCTCAGAAAAAAACTGGAAAGAAGTTTTCTGAGAAAATGCTTTGTGATGTGTGACTTCCACTCACAGAGTTACATCTGTATTTCGTGTATCTGCATGCTAGCATTATTTCTGTGGAATATGAGAAATGATATTTCGGATCCCTTTGAAGACTATAGGGCCAAAGGAAATATCCTCCGATAACAAAGAGAAAGAAGCTTTCTGAGAAACTTCTTTGTGTTCTGTGAAATCATCTCCATAGAGGGCTATGATGTAAAAGAAAATATCCTTAGAGAGAAACTGGAAAGAAGCTTTCTGAGAAACTGCTTTGTGATGTGTGACTTCCACTCACAGAGTAGCATCTGTATTTAATGGATCTGTTGCTAGTCTTATATCTGAGGAATCTGAGAATTGATATTTAGGATCCCTTTGAAGACTATAGGGCGAAAGGAAATATCCTCCGTTAACAAAGAGAAAGAAGCGTTCTGAGAATCTTCTTTGTGTTCTGTGAAATCATCTCACAGAGTTACAGCGTTCCCCTCAAGAAGCCTTTCGTTAAGCCTGTTCTTGTGGAATTTGCAAAGTGATATTTGGAAGCCCATAGAGGGCTATGGTGAAAAAGAAAATATCCTCAGAAAAAAACTGGAAAGAAGCTTTCTGAGAAACTGCTTTGTGATGTGTGACTTCCACTCACAGAGTTACATCTGTATTTCGTGTATCTGCTTGCTAGCATTATTTCTGTGGAATCTGAGAACTGATATTTCGGATCCCTTTGAAGACTATAGGGCCAAAGGAAATATCCTTCGATAACAAAGAGAAAGAAGGTTTCTCAGAAACTTCTTTGTGTTCTGTGAAATCATCTCCATAGAGGGCTATGGTGAAAAAGAAAATATCCTTAGAGGGAAATGAGAAAGAAGATTTCTGAGAAACTGCTTTGTGATGTGTGATTTCCACTCACAGAGTTACAGCTGTATTTCGCGGATCTGTTTGCTAGCTTTATTCCTGTGGAATCTGAGAACTGATATTTCGGATCCCTTTGAAAACTATTGGGCCAAAGGAAATATCCTCCGTTAACAAAGAGAAAGAAGCTTTCTGAGAAACTTCTCTGTGTTGTGTGACATCATCTCACAGAGTTACAGCTTTCCCCTCAAGAAGCCTTTCGCTAAGCCTGTTCTTGTTTAATTTGAATAGTGATATTTGGAAGCCCATAGAGGGTTATGGTGAAAAAGAAAATATCCTCAGAGAAAATTGGAAAGGATCTTTCTGAGAAATTGCTTTGTGAAGTGTGACTTCCACTCACAGAGTTACATTTGTATTTCGTGGATCTGTTTGCTAGCCTTATTTCTGTGGAATCTGAGAACTGATATTTCGGATTCCTTTTGAAGACTATAGGACCAAAGGAAATATCCTCCGATAACAAAGAGAAAGAAGCTTTCTGAGAAACTTCTTTGTGGTCTGTGAAATCATCTCACAGAGTTTCAGCTTTCCCGTCTAGAAGTCTTTCCATAAGCCTGTTCTTGTGGAATTTGCATAGTGATATTTGGAAGCCCATAGAGGGCTATGGTGAAAAAGAAAATATCCTCAGAGAAAAACTGGAAAGAAACTTTCTGAGAAACTGCTTTCTGATGTGTGACTTCCACTCAAAGAGTTACAGCTGTATTTCGTGGAGCTGTTTGCTTGCCTTATTTCTGTGGTATCTGAGAACTGATATTTCGGATCCCTTTGAAGATTATAGAGCCAAAGGAAATATATACAAAGAGAAAGAAGCTTTCTGATAAACTGCGTAGTGTTCTGTGAAAGGATCTCACAGAGTTACAGCTTTCCCCTCAAGAATCCTATCGCTAAGGATGTTCTTGAGGAATTTTCAAAGTGATATTTGGAACCCCATAGAGGGCTCTGGTGAAAAAGTAAATATCCTCAGGGAAAAACTGAATAGATGCTTTCTGAGTAACTGCTTTGTGATGTGTGACTTCCACTCACACTGTTACAGCTGTATTTTGTGGAGCTGATTGCTAGCCTTATTTCTGTGGAATCTGAGAACTGATATTTCGGATCCCTTTGAAGAGTATAGGGCCAAAGTAAATATCCTCGGACAACAAATAGAAAGAAGCTTTCTGAGAAACTGCTTAGTGTACTATTAATTCATCTCACAGAGTTGCACCTTTCCCCTCAAGAAGCCTTTCGCTAAGCCTGTTCTTGTGGAATTTGCAAAGTGATATTTGGAAGCCCTTAGAGGGCTATGGTGAAAAAGAAAATATCCTCAGAGAAAAATTGGAAAGAAGCTTTCTGAGAAACTGCTTTTTGATGTGTGACTTCCACTCACAGAGTTACAGCGGTATTTCGTATATCTGTTTGCTAGCCTTATTTCTGTGCAATCTGAGAAATGATATTTCGGATCCCTTTAAAAACTGTTGGGCGAAAGGAAATATCCTCCGATAACAAAGAGAAAGAAGCTTTCTCAGAGACTTCTTTCTGTTCTGTTAAATCATCTCACAGAGTTACAGCTTTCCCCTCAAAACATTTCGCTAATACTGTTCTTGTAAGGTTGCAAAGTGATAATTTGGAAGTCCCTTAGAGGCTATGGTGAAAAAAGAAAAATATCCTCAGAAAAACTGAATAGAAGCTTTTCTGAAAAACTGCTTTGTGATTTGTGACTTCCCTAAAGGTTTCAGCTGTTTTTCGTGGAGCTGTTTGCTAGCCTTATTTCTGTGGAATCTGAGGCGATATTTCGGACCCCTTTGAAGAATGTCTAAGGCTAAAGATTATCACTCCGATAACAAAAGAAAGAAGCTTTCTGAGAGCTTGTGTAGTGTTCTGTGAAATCATCTAACAGAGTTACAGCTTTCACCTCTCGAAGCGGATTCACTAAGCCTGTTCTTGTGGAATTTGAAAAGTGATATTTGGAAGCCCATAGAGTTCTATGGTGTAAAAGAAAATATCCTCAGAGAAAAACTGGAAGGAAGCTCTGACAGCTGCTTTGTGATGTGTGACTTCCCACTCACAGAGTTACATCTGTATTTTGTGGATCTGTTTGCTAGCCTTATTTCTCTGGAATCTGAGAACTTATAATTAGGATCCCTTTGAAACAAGACCAAAGGAAATATCCTCCGATAACAAAGAGAAAGAAACTTTCTGAGAAACTCTTTTTGTGTTCTGTGAAATCATCTCACACAGTAACAGCTGCCCACTCATGAAGCCTTTTGCTAGAGTGTTCTTGTGGAATTTGCAAAGTGATACATGGAAACCATGGAGGCTATGGTGAAAATATCCTCAGATGAAAAGCGGAAAGAAGCCTTCTGAGAAACAGCTTAGTGTTCTCTTAATTCATCTCACAGGTGCAGCTTTCACCTCAAGAAGCTGTCCGCTAACCTGTTCCTGTGAAATTTGTAAAGTGATATTTAGAAGCTCATAGAAGCTTCTGATTGAAAAAAGATATATCCTGAGAAAAACAGGAAAGAAGCATTCTGAGAAACTGCTTTGTGATGTGTGACAACCGCTCACAGAGTTACAGCTGTATTTCGTTTAGGTGTTTGCTAGCCTTGTTCTGTGGAATCTGAGTACAGATACTTCGATACCTTTGAAGATTATGGGGCAAGGATACTTATCCTCCGATAACAAAGAAAGAAGCTTTCAGAGAAACCCTTTGTGTTCTGTGAAATCATCTCACAGAGTTACCTTTCCCCTCAAACCTTTCGCTAAGACACTTCTTGTGGAATTTGCAAAGTGATATTTGGAAGCCCATGGAGGCTATTGCTTGAAAACAAAATATCCTCAGATGAAACTGGAAAGAACCTTTTGAGAAACTGCTTAATGTTCTGTTAAGAATTCATCTCACAGAGTTACAGCTTTCCCCCTCAAGAAGCCGTTCATGAAGCCTGTTCCTGTGAAATTTGGAAATGATATTTGGAAGCCCTTACAGGGCTATGGTGAATAAGAAAATATCCTCAGAGAGAAAACTGGAAAGAAGCTTTTTGGACTTCTTTGTGATGTGTGACTTCCACTCAAAGAGTTACAGCTGTATTTCGTGCATCTGTTTGCCTAGCCTTAATATAATGGAATCTAGCTGATATTTCCAGATCCTTTGAGAACTATAGGGCCAGCAGGAAATATCCTCCCCATAACAAAGAAGGAAGCTTTCTGAGAAACTACTTTGTGTTAGGGTGAAATCATCACAGAGTTACAGCTTTCCCCTTAAGAAGCCTTTCGGCTAAGACATTCTTGTTAGATTTGAAGTGATACTTATGGCCATGGAGGACTACAGTGAAAAAGCGAATATCCTCAGATGAAAACTGGAAAGAAGCTCAGACACTGGCTAGTGTTCTGTTAATTCATCTCACAGAGTTACAGCTTGTCCTCAAGAAGCGTTATTCGCCTGTTCTTGTGGAATTGCAAAGTGATATTTGGAAGCCCATAGAGGCTACGGTGAAAAACAAAAATATCCTCAGAGAAAAACTGGAAAGAAGCTTTCTGAAAGTGCTTTGTGATATGAGCTTCTACTCACAGAGTTACAGCTGTATTTCGTGAATCAGTTTGTAGCCCCTTGTTCTGTGGTGGTATATGAGAAGGGATATTTCAGATCCCTTTGAAGACTATAGAGACAAGGAAATATCCTCCGATAACAAGAAAGAACCTTTCTGAGAAACTCCCTTTGTGTTCTGTGAAATCATCTCACAGAGTTGCAGCTTTCCCCTCAGAGGAAGCCTTTTCGCTAAGACTGTTGTTGTGGAATTTGCAGGGTGATATTTTGAAGTCCATGGGTTCTATTTTGAAAAGGAAATATCCGCAGATGAAAACTCGTAAGAATCTTTCTGAAAATTGCTTAGTTCTGTTAATTCATCTCACAGAGTTACAGCTTTCCCCTCAAAGGCGGTGGGTAACCTGTTCTTGTGGAATTTTACAAAGTGATATTTGGAAGCCATAGAGGGCTACGGTTAAAAAGAAAATATTCTCAGAGAAAAACTGGAAAAAGCTTCCTGAGAAACTGCTTTGTGATGTGTGACTTCCCTCACAGTGTACAACTGTATTTCGTCGATCTGTTTTGATAGCCTTATTTCTGTGGAATCTGAGATCAGATATTTCGGATCGTTTGAGACACTCTAGGGCCAAAGCAAATATCCTCCGATAACACTAAAGAAGAAACACTCGGCACTCCTTTGTGTTCTGTGAAATCATCTCACAGAGTTACAGCTTTCCCCTCAAGAACCCTTTTGTTAAGACTGTTCTTGTAAGATTTGCAAAAGTGATATTTGATAGCCCATGAAGGGCTATGTTGAAATAGGAAATATCCTCAGATGAAACTGCAAGCTTTCCGAGAAACTCCTTAGTGTTCTCTATTTCGTCTCACAGATTTAGCTTTCCTCTCAAGAATCCTTTCGCTAAGCCTGTTCTTGTGGAATTTACCGAAGTGATATTTGGAAGCGGTTACAGGGCTGTGGTGAAAAAGAAAATATCCTCAGAGAAAAACTGGAAAAGAAGCTTTCTGAGAAACTGCTTTGTGATGTGTGACTTTCATACAGGGTTGCAGCTGTATTTCGTTTAGCTGTTTACTAGCCTTATTTCTCTGGAATCTGGAACGGATATTTCGGATCCCCTTTAAGACTATAGGGCCAAAATATCCTCTGATAACTATGAGGAAAGAAGTTTTCGGGAAACTCCTTTGTGTTCTGTGAAATCATCTCACAGAGTTACAGCACTTCCCTCATGAGCCTTTTGCTAAGAGTGTTCTTGTGGAATTTGCAAAGTGATACTTGGAAGCCCATGGAGGCTATGTGAAAAGGAAATATTCTCAGATAAAAACTGTAAAGGAGCTCTCTGAGAAACTGCTTAGTGTTCTCTTAATTCATCTCACATAGTTACAGCTTTCCCCTCAAGAAGCCGTTCGCTAAGCCTGTTCTTGTGGAATTTGCAAAGTGATATTTGGAAGCCCATAGTGCCGTTGAAAAAGAAAATATCCTGAGATACACCTGGAAGGAAGCTTTCTGAGAAACTGCTTTGTCATCTGTGACTACTCACTGAGTTACAGCTGTATTTCGTGGAACTGTTTTCTAGTCTTATTTTTGTGGAATCCTGAACTGATATTTTTGAATCCCTTGGAAGACTATAGGGACAATGGAAATATCCTCCGACAGAAATGAGAAAGAAACTTTCTGAGAATCTTCTGTGTGATTTGTGAATTCCATCTCACAGACTTACAGCTTTTCCCCTCAAGCCTTTAAGCTAAGACTGTTCTTGTTGAATTTGCAAGTGATATTTGGAAGCCCATGGAGGGTTTTGGGGAAAAAGAAAATATCCTCAGATAAAAACTGGAAAGAAGCATTCTGAGAAAGTGCTTTGTGATGTGTGACTTCCACTCACTGAGTTACAGCTGTATTTCGTGGAACTGTTGCTACTCTAAGTATGTGGAATCTGAGAACTGTCTTCGTTTCCTTAGGAAGACTGTAGAGATTGAAATATCCTCTGATAGAAGTGAGAAAAAAGCTTTCTGAGAAACTTCTTTGTGATCTGGGAATTCATGTGACAGAGTTACAGCATTCCCCTGAAGAAGCCTTTCGCTGAGACTGTTCTTGTGGGATTTGCAAAGTGATGTTGGAAAGTATGGGACATGGAAAAAGAATATCCTCAAATAAAAACTGGAAATAAGCTTTCTGAGGAACTGCTTTGTGTTCTCTGAATCCATCTCACAGAGTTACAGCTTTCCCCTCAAGAAGCCGTTCGTTAAGACTGTTCTTGTGGAATTTGCAAAGTGATATTTGGAAGCCCAGAGAGGGCCATTGGTGTAAAAGAAAATATCCAGAGATAAAAACTGAAAAGATGCTTTCTGAGAATCTGCTTGGTGATGTGTGACTTCCACTCACTGAGTTACAGTTGTATTTCATGGAGCTGTTTGCTAGTCTTATTTCTGTGGAATCTGAGAACTGATGGCTGGATCCAGCAGAAGACTACAGGGCCAATGGAAATATCCTCCGATAGAAATGATAAAGAAGCTTTCTGGGCCGGTGGCTCACGCCTGTAATCCCAGCACTTTGGGAGGCCAGTGGTGAGATCACAAGATCAGGAGTTCGAGACCACAGTGAAACCCCGTCTCTACTAAAAAATACAAAAAAAAAAAATTAGCTGGGCAGTGGCGGGCGCCTGTAGTCCCAGCTACTTGGGAGGCTGAGGCAGGAGAATGGCAGGAACCGGGAGGCAGAGCTTGCAGTGGCAGGCGAGATGCAGCTCCTGCACTCCAGCCAGGAACAGATGAGACTCCGTCTCAAAAAAAAAAAAAGAAGCTTTCTGAAACTTCTTTGAGATCTGTGAATTCATCTCACAGAGTTACAGATTTCAATCAGAAGATTTCGGTAAGACTGTTGTTGTTGTATTTGCAATGTGATGTTGGAAGCCCATAGAGAGCTGTGCGGAAAAAGAAAGTATCCTGAGATAAAAACTGGAAAGAAGCTTTCTGAGAAACTGCTTTGTGATTAGAGATTTCCAGTCACTTTGAGTTACAGCTGGTATTTCGTGGAGCTGTTTGTGGATTTTATTTCTGTGTAATCTGAGAACTGATATTTACATCAGCAGGAGGGCTACGAGTGAGATGGAAATATCTCCGATAGAAATGAGAAAAGTTTTCTGAGAAACTTCTTTGTGATCTATTGAATTCATCACACAGAGTTACAGCTTTCCTCTCAAGAAACGCCAGCTAAGACTGTTCTTGTGGAATTTTGGAAAGTGATGGGAAACCATGGAGGGCTATGGGGGAAAAGAAAATATCCTCAGATAAAAAAACTGGAAAGCTTTCCTGAAAAACTGCTTTGTGTTCTCTGAATTCATCTCACAGAGTTACAGCTTTCCCCTCATGAAGCCGTTCGCTAGGACTGTTCTTCTGAAATTTAAAAAGGGATATTTGGAAGACCTTAGAGGACTACAGTGAAAAAGAAAATATCCTGAGATAAAAACTGGAAAGAAGCTTTCTGAGAAACTGCTTTGTGATGTGTGACTTCCTCACTGGAGTTAGCTGTGTATTTCATGGAGCTGTTAGCTGATCTTATTTCTGTGGAATCCTCAGAAATGCTATCTCAGAGACTATTGGGTGAATGGAAATATCCTCAATGATAGAAAAGCTTTCTGGAAACTTCTTTGTGATCTGTGATGTCATCTCACAGAGTTACAGCTTTCCCCTCAAGAAGCCTTACGCTAAGACTGTTCTTTTTGAATTTGAAAAGTGATATTTGGAAGTCCAAGGAAGGCAATGGGGAAAAAGAAAATATCCTCAGCTAAAAACGGGAAAGAAGCTTTCTGAGAAACTGCTTTTCGATGTGTGACTTGAACTCACTGAGTTACAGCTGAATTTCATGGAGGTGTTTTCTAGTCTTATTTCTGTGGAATCTGAGAACTGATATTTCCGATCCCTTGGAAGACTACAGGGCCAATGGAAATATCCTCCGATAGAAGTGAGAAAGAAGCTTTCTGAGAAACTTCTTTGTGATCTGTGAATTCATCTCACAGAGTTACAGCTTTCCACTCAAGAAGCCTTTTGCTAAGACTGTTCTTTTTGAATTTGCATAGTGATATTTTGAAACCCATGGAGGGCTATGGGGAAAAAAAATTTCCTCAGATAAAAACTGGAAAGAAGCTTTCTGAGAAACTGCTTTGTATTATCTGAATTCATCTCACAGAGTTCCAGCTTTACACTCAAGAAGCCGTTCGCTAAGACTGTTCTGGTGGAATTTGCAAAGTGATATTTGGAAGTCTATAGAGCGCTTTGGTGAAAAAGAAAATATCTTAAGATAAAAACTAGAAAGAAGCTTTCTGAGAAACTGCTTTGTGATGTGTGACTTCCACTCACTGAGTTACACATGTATTTCGAGGAGCTGTTTGCTAGTCTTGTTTGTGTGGAAACTGAGAACTGATATTTCCGATCTCTTGGAAGACTATAGGGCCAAACTAAATATCCTTCGATAGAAGTGAGAAAGAAGTTTTCTGAGGAACTTCTTTGTGATCTGTGATTCGTCTCACAGAGTTACAGCATTCCCCTCAAGAAGTGGTTCGCTAAGACTGTTCTTGTGGCATCTGCAAAGTGATATTTGGAAGCCCATGGAGCGCTATGGGGAAAAAGAAAATATCCTGAGATAAAAACTGGAAAGAATCTTTCTGAGAAACTGCTTTGTGATGTGTTACTTCCACTTACTGAGTTACAGCTGTATTTCGTGGAGCTGATTGCTTGTCTTATTACTGTGGAATCTGAAAAGTGATATTTCGGATTCCTTGGAAGACTATAGGGCCAAAAAAAATATCCTCGGATAGAAGTAAGAAAGAAGATTTCAGAGAAACTTCTTTGTGATCTGTGAATTCATCTCACAGAGTTACAGCTTTCCCCTAAAGAAGCCTTTCGCTAAGACTGTTCTTGTGGAATTTGAGAAGTGATATTTGGAAGCCCATGGAGGGATATGTGGAAAAAGAAAGTATTCTCGGATAAAAATTGGAAAGAAGCTTTCTCAGAAACTGCCTTGTGTTCTCTGAATTCATCTCACAGAGTTACAGCTTTCCCCTCAAGAATCCGTTCGCTAAGACTGTCCTTGTGGAATTTGCAAAGTGATATTTACAAGCCCACATAGGGGTATGGTGAAAAAGAAAATATCCTGAAATAAAAACTGGAAAGTACCTTTCTGAGAAACTGCTTTGTGATGTGTGACTTCCAATTACTGAATTACAGTTGTATTTCATGGAGCTGTTTGCTAGTCTTATTTCTGTGGAATCTGAGAACTGGTAGTTCGGATCCTTGGAAGACTATAGGGTCAATGGAAATATCCTCCGATAGAAATGAGAAAGAAGCTTTCTGAGAAATTTCTTTGTGATCTGTGAATTCATCTCACAGATTCACAACTTTCCCCTCAAGAAGACTTTCGCTAAGAATGTTCTTGTTCAATTTGCAAAGTTTTATTTGGAAGCCCATGGAGGGCTATGGGGAAAAAGAAAATATCCTCAGATAAAAACTGGAAAGATGCTTTCTGAGAAACTGCCTTGTGTTCTGGGAATTCACCTCACCAAGATGCAGCTTTACCCTCAAGAAGCCGTTCGGTAAGAATGTTCTTCTGGAATTTGCAAAGTGATGTTTGATAGCCTATAGAGGGCTATCTTGAAAAAGAAAATATCCTGAGATAAAAACTGGAAAGAAGGTTTCTGAGAAACTGCTTTGTGATGTGTGACTTCCACTCACTGAGTTACAGTTGTATTTCCTGACACTATTTGCTAGTGTTATTCCTGTGGAATCTGAGAACTGAGATTTCTGATCCTTTGGAAGACTATAGGACCAAAGGAAATATCCTCCGATAGAAGTGAGAAAGAAGGTTTCTGAGCAACTTCTCTGTGATCTGTGAATTCGTCTCACAGAGTTACAGCTTTCCCCTTAAGAAGCTATTAACTAAGACTGTTCTAGTTGAGTTTGCAAAGTGATATTTGGAAGCCCACGGAGGGCTACAGGGAAAAAGAAAATATAATCAGATAAAAACTGGAAAGAAGCTTTCTGAGAAATTGGTTTGTGTTCTCTGAATTCATCTCACAGAGTTACAGCTTTCCCCTCAAGAAGCCGTTCGCTAAGACTGTTCTTGTGGAATTTGTAAAGTGATATTTGGATGCCCATAGAGGGCTACGGGGATAAAGAAAATATACTAAGAAAAAAACTGGAAAGAATATTTATGAGAAACTGCTTTTTGATCTGTGACTTCCACTCACTCAGTTACAGCTGTATTTCGTGGAGCTGTTTGCTAGCCTTATTTCCGTGGAATCTAAGAACTGATGGTTGGGATACCTTGGAAGAATATAGGGCCAATGTAAATATCCTCCGTTAGAAATGATTAAGAATATTTCTGAGAAACTTCTTTGTGATCTGTGAATTCATCTCACAGAGTTACTGCTTTGGCCTCAAGAAGCCGTTCGCTAAGACTGTTCTACTGGAATTGGCAAAGAGATATTTGGAAGCCCATAGAAGGCTATGGTGAAAAAGAAAATATCCTCAGAGAAAAACTGGAAAGAAGATTTCTGAGAAACTGCTTTCTGATTTGCGACTTCCACTCACAGAGTTACAGCTGTATTTCGTGGATCAGTTTGCTAGCCTTATATCGGTGGAATCTGAGAACTGATATTTCGTATCTCTTTGAAGACTATAGGGCCAAAGGAAATCTCCTCCGATAGAAAAGAGAAAGAAGCTTTCTGAGAAACATTTTGTGTTCTGTGAAATCATCTCACAGAGTTAGAGCTATCCCCTCAAGAAGCCGTTCGCTAAGAATGTTCTTGTGGAATTTCCAAAGTGATATTTGGAAGCCAACAGAGGGATATGGTGAAAAAGAAAATATCCTCAGAGAAAAACTGGAAAGCGGCTTTCTGAGAAACTACTGTGTGATGTGTGACTTCCACTAACATAGTTACAGCTGCATTTCGTGGTACTGTTTGCTAACCTGATTTCTGTGGAATCTCAGAACTGATATTTCGGATCCCTTTGAAAACTATAGGGCCAAAGGAAATATCCTCCGATAACAAAGAGAAAGAAGCTTTCTGAGAAACTTCTTTGTGTTCTGTGAAATCATCTCCCAGAGTTACAGCTTTCCCCTCAAGAAGCCATTCGCTAAGACTGTTCTTGTGTAATTGGCAAAGTGATATTTGGAAGCCCATGGAGGGCTATGGTGAAAAAGAATATATCCTCAGATAGAAACGTGAAAGAAGCTTTCTGAGAAACTGCTCAATGTTCTCTTAATTGATCTCACAGAGTTACAGCTTTCCCCTCCAAAAGCCTTTCGCTAAGACAGTTCTTGTGGAATTTGCAAAGTGATATTTGGGAAACTTCCTGGGGGCTATGGTGAAAAAAAGAAAATATCCTCACATAGAAACTGGAAGCTTTCTGAGAAACTGTAGTGATTTGTTACATCTTCTCTCAGAGTTACAGCTTTCCCTCAAACCGTTCGCTAAGACCGTTCTTGTGGAATTTGCAAAGTGATATTTGGAAGCCCATAGAGGGCTATGGTGAAAAAGAAAATATCCTCAGGAAAAAATGGAAAGAATCTTTCTGAGAAACTGCTGTGTGATGTGTGACTTCCCATACTTACAGCTGTATTTCGTGGAGCTGTTTGCTAACCTTATTTCTCTGGAATATGACAACTGATATTTCGGTACCCTTTGAAGACTATAGGGTCAAAGGAAATATCCTCCGATAGAAAAGAGAAAGAAGCTTTCTGAGAAACTTCTTTGTGTTCTGTGAAATCATCCACCAAAGTAACAGCTTTCCTCTCAAGAAGCCTTTCGCTAAGACTGTTCATGTGTAATTTACAAAGTGATATTTGGAAGCCCATGGAGGGCCATTATGAAAAAGAAAATATCCTCAAATAGAAACTGGAAAGAAGCTTTTGAGAAACTACTTCGTGTTGTGTTAATTTATCTCACATAATTACAGCTTTCCCCTCAAGAAGCCTTTCGCTAAGACTGTTCTTGTGGAATTTGCAAAGTGATATTTGGAAGCCAATAGAGGGCTATGGTGAAAAAGAAAATATCCTGAGAATAACTGGAAAGAAGCTTTCTGAGAAACTGCTTTGTGATGTGTGACTTCCACTAACAGGGTACAACTGTATTTCGTGGAACTGTTTGCTAGCCTTATTTCTGTGGTATCTGAGAACTGATATTTCACATCCCATTGAAGACTACAGGGCCAAAGAAAATATCCTCCGATAGAAAAGAGTAAGAAGCTTTCGGAGAAACTTCTTTTTGTTCAGTGAAATCCTATCACAGAGTTACAGCTTTCCCCGCAAGAAGCCTTTCGCTAGGATTGTTCTTGAGGAATTTGCAAAGTGATATTTGGAAGCTCATGGAGGGCTATGGTGAAAAAAGAAAATATCTGAATGAAACTGGAAAGAAGCTTTCTGAGAAACTGCTCAGTGTTCTATTAATTTATTTCACAGTGTTACAGCTTTCCACTCAAGAAGCCGTTCCCTAAGACAGTTCTTGTGGAAATGGCAAAGTGATATTTGAGGCTCATAGAGGTCTATGGTTAAAAAAGAAAATATCCTCAGAGAAAAATTGAAAAGAAACTTTGTGAGAAACTGCTTTTGTGATGTGTAGATTCCCTCCCACAGATTGCAATAGTATTTCCTGGAGCTGTTTGCTGGCCTTATTTCTGTGGAATCTGAGAACTGATATTTCGGTACCCTTAGAAGACTCTACGGGCAAAAGGAAATATCCTCCGATAGAAGCTTTCTGAGAAACTTCTTTGTGTTCTGTGAAATCATCTCACAGAGTTACAGCTTTCCCCTCAAGAAGCCTTTCACTAAGACTGTTCTTGTGGAATTGGCAAACTGATATTTGGAAGCCCATGGAAGGCTATGGTAAAAATGAAAATATCCTCAGATAGAAACTGGAAAGAAGCTTTCTGAGAAACTGCTTAATGTTCTCTTAATTCATCTCACAGAGTTACAGCTTTCTCCTCAAGAAGCCGTTAGATAAGACTCTTCTTGTGGAATTTGCAAAGTGATATTTGGAAGCCCATAGAGGGATATGATGAAAAAGAAAATATCCTCCCATAGAAACTGGAAAGAAGCTTTCTGAGAAACTGCTTAGTGTTCTGTTAATTCATCTCACAGTGTTACAGCTTTCCCCTCAAGAATCCGTTCGCTAAGCCCGTTCTTGTGGAATTGGCAATGTGATATTTGGAAGCCCATGTATGGCAATGGTGCAAAAGAAAATATCCTCACATAGAAACTGGAAAGAAGCTTTCTGAGAAACTGCTTAATATTCCGTTAATTCATCTCACAGAGTTACAGATTTCCCCTCAAGAAGTCGTTCGCTTAGACTGTTCTTGTTGAATTTGCAAAGGGATATTTGGAAGCCCATAGAGGGCTGTGGTGAAAAATAAAATATTCTCAGAAAAAAACTACAAAGAAGCTTTCTGAGAAACTGCTTTGTGATGTGTGATTTCACTCACAGTGTTACAGCTGTGTTTCGTGGAGCTGTTTGCTACCCTTATTTCTGAGGAATTTGAGAACTGATATTTCGGATCTCTTTGAAGAATATAGGGCCAAAGGAAATATCCTCCGATCAAAAAGAGAAAGAAGCTTTCGGAGAAATTTCTTTGTGTTCTGAGAAATCATCTCACAGAGTTACAGCTTTCGCCTCAAGAAGCCTTTCGCTAAGACTGTTCTTGTGGAATTGGCAAATGGATATTTGGAAGCCCATGGAGGGCTATGTTGAAAAAGAACATATCCTCAGATAGAAACTGGAAAGAAGCTTTCTGAGAATATGCTAAATGTTATCTTAATTCATCTCACAGAGTTATAGCTTTTCCCTCAAGAAGGCTTTCGCTAAAACTGTTCTTGTTGAACTTGGAAGGGATATTTGGAAGCCCATAGAGGGCTATGGTGAAAAAGAAAATATCCTCAGCAAGAAACTGGAAAGAAGCTTTCAGAGAAACTGCTTAGTGTTCTCTTAATTCATCTCACAGATTTACAGCTTTCCCCTCAAGAAGCCGTTCGCTAAGACTGTTCTTGTGGAATTGGCAATGTGATATTGGGAAGCCCATAGAGGGCTATGTTGAAAAAGAAAATATCCTCAGAGAAAAACTGCAAACAAGCTTTCTGAGAAACTGCTTTGTGATGGGTGACTTCCACTGACAGATTTACAGCTGTATTTCGTGGATCAGTATTCCACCTTTACCTATGTGGAATTTGAGAACTGATATTTTGGATCCCTTTGAAGACTATAGGGCGAAAGGAAATATCCTCCGATAGAAAAGAGAAAGAAGCTTTCTGAGAAATTTCTTTGTGTTCTGTGATATCATCTCACAGTTACACCTTTTTCCTCAAAAAACCTTTCGCTAAGACTGTTCCTGTGGAATTTGCAAAGTGATATTTGGAAGCCCATGGAGGGCTATGGTGAAAAAGAAAATATCCTCAGATAAAAACTGGAAAGAAGCTTTCTGAGAAACTGCTTAATGTTCTGTTAATTCATCTCACAGAGGTACAGCTTTCCCCTCAAAAATCCGTTCGCTAAGACTGTTCTTGTGGAATTAACAAAGTGATATTTGGAAGCCCATAGATGGCTATGGTGATAAAGAAAATATCCTCAGAGAAAAACTGGAAAGAAAGCTTCTGAGAAACTGCTGTGTGATGTGTGACTTCCACTGACAGAGTTACACCTGTATTTCCAGGAGCTGTTTGCTAGCCTTTTTTCTGTGGAATCTGAGAACTGATATTTCGGATCCCTTTGAAGACTATAGGGCCAAAGGAAATATCCTCGGATAGAAAAAAAGAAGCTGTCTGAGAAACTTCTTTGTGTTCTGTGAAATCATCTCACAGAGTTACAGCTTTCCCCTCAAGAAGCCTTTCACTAAGACTGTTCTTGTGGAACTTTCAAGGTGGTATTTGGAAGCCCATACAGGGCTACAGTGAAAAAGAAAATATCCTCAGATAGAAACTGGAATGAAGCTTTCTGAGAAACTGCTTAGTGTTCTGGTAATTCATCTCACAGAGTTACAGCTTTCTCCTCAAGAAGCCGTTCGCTAAGACTGTTCCTGTGGAATTGGCAAAGTGCTTTTTGGAAGCCCATAAAAGGCTATGGTGAAAAAGCAAATATCCTCACAGAAAAACTGGAAAGAAGCTTTCTGTGAAACTGCTTTGTAATGTGCTACTTCCACTCACCGAGTTACAACTGTATTTGGTGGAACTGTTTGCTAGCCTTATTTCTGTGGAATCTGAGAACTGATATTTCAGATCCCTTTGAAGACTATAGGGCCAAAGGAAATATCCCCGGATAGAAAAGAGAAAGAAGCTTTCTGAGAAACTTGTTTGTGTTCTGTGAAATCATCTCACAGAGTTATAGCTTTCCCCTTAAGAAGCCTTTCGCGAAGACTGTTCTTGTGGAATTGGTAATGTGATATTTGGAAGCCCATAGAGGGCTATGGTGAAAAAAAAATATCTTCAGAGAAAAACTGGAAAGAAGCTTTCTGAGAAACTGCTTTGTGATGTGTGACTTCCACTCAGAGATTTACAGCTGTATTTCGTGGATCAGTTTGCTAGCCTTTTCGGATCCCTTTGAAGATTATAGGGCCAAAGGAAATATCCTCCGATAGAAAAGAGAAAGAAGCTTTCTCAGAAACATCTTTGTGTTTTGTTAAATCATCTCACAGAGTTACAGCTTTCCCCTAAAGAAACCTTTCGCTAAGACTGTTCTTGTGGAATTTGCAAAGTGATATTTGGAAGCCCATGTAGGGCTGTGATGAAAAAGAAAATATCCTCAGATAGAAACTGGAAAGAAGATTTCTGTGAAACTGCTGAGCCTAGTGTTAATTCATCTCACAGAGTTACAGCTTTCCCCTCAAGAAACCGTTCACTAAGACTGTTCTTGTAGAATTTTCAAAGTGATATTTGGAAGACCCAAGATGGCTATGGTGAAAAAGAAATTATCCTCAGAGATAAACTGGAAAGAAGCTATCTGAGAAACTGCTTTGTGATGTGTGACTTCCACTCTCAGAGTTACATCTGTATATCGTGGAGCTGTTTGCTAGCCTTCTCTCTATGGAATCTGAGAACTGATATTTCGGAACTATTTGAAGAATATAGGGCGAAAGGAAATATCCTCCGATAAAAAAGAGAAAGAAGCTTTCGGAGAAACTTCTTTGTGTTCTGTGAAATCATCCCACAGAGTTACAGCTTTCTTCTCAAGAAGCCTTTCGCTAAACAGTTCTTGTGGAATTTGCAAAGTGATTTTTGGGAGCCCATGGAGGGCTATGGTAAAAAAGAAAATATCCACAGATAGAAAATTGAAAGAAATTTTCAGAGAAATTGCTTAATGTTCTGTTACTTCACCTCACAGAGTTACAGCTTTCCCCTCAAGAAGCCTTTCGCTAAGACAGTTCTTCTGGAATTGGGAGAGGGATATTTCGAAGCTGATAGAGGACAATGGTGAAAAAGAAAATATCCTCAGATAGAAACTGTAAAGAAGCTTTCTGAGAAACTGCTTAGTGTTCTGTCAATTCATCTCACAGAGTAACAGCATTCCCCTCAAGTAGCCGTTCGCTAAAACTGTTCTTGTGGAATTTGCAAAGTGATATTTGGAAACCCATAGAGTACT
>NC_044978.1:96088163-96251024 GCF_008728515.1 Papio anubis
ACTTCTTAGCTCTTTATAAATGAAATTATAACCTTTACCTTCCCTTCACCAGACACTTCCTACAGAGCAAGCTTATCTATTAGCTTGGTGCCAAGGTAATCTGGCAAAAGTAATGGCAAAAACTGCAATTACTTTTGCACCAATCTAATAACTATGCACCAGAGAGGGAATTCTCCCACCAAGAGATGGCCTCAAGAGACAACAGTCAATTTACAACCTGAAGTGTTCTCGCAACAGAGCTCTCTCTCACCTGGAGTGGATCTCAAGACGGTGGCCACCTTACAACCTAGCTCTGCCCACGATGGTGCCAGCTTGGTAGATACAGCACCAAAGCGAGTCATGCAGACCCTACACCTGCTTGCTCCCTCTCCTGCATGCCATTCATGCCAAGTCCCTGCTTAAAAGCCTCTGCTTTCTGCCCCAAAAGTGAAGCGATATCCTTAAAGACAGGAATCTGTACTTCTTCCCCTAAGCTATGCTTTGGAATTAAGTCACTTTCTTTATGTCAGACTCAATCTTGTTAATTGGACTCTGCAGGTGGTGAGTGACTGAACCTCTTTCAGTTACATGTGGAGATTTAGGGAAACAAAAAGAACTATAGTCAATGGATGGTGTCTACTCAGGGAAGCCACATAATCATATTTGCATTTTAGAAACCACCCCCTGGCTGCAGTGTGAGGAATAGTAAAGAGATGTAGGGCGGGAGGTGTGATGGTTAATTTTTATGTGCCTACTTGATGGGTAAGTGATGCCCAGATGGCTGGTAAAACGTGGTTTCTGGGTGTGTCTGTGAAGGTGGTTCTGGAAGAGATTAGCATTTGAGTCAGCAGCCGAATAAAGATTGCTCTCACCTATGTGGGCAGGCAGCACCCAATCCATTGAGGGCCTAAACAGAACAAAAAGGTGGAGAAAAGAGGGCTTTGCTCTGTCTTCTTGAGCTGAGACATTATCTCCTCCTGCTCTTAGACATCAGCACTCCTGGTTCTCAGACATTTGGACTTAGACTGCAACTCACAACACTGGCTCTCCTGGTTCTCAAGTCTTTGGGCTTAAACTGGAACTCTACCATTGGCTTTCCTGGGCCTTGATCTTAGAGACAACAGATTGTGGAACCTCTCAGCCTCCATAATTATATGAGCCAATTCTTCATAATAAGTATTTTTCTCTCTGTATGTATCCTATTGATTCTGTTTCTCTGGAGAATAATGACTAATACAGAAAATACAGAAAGCACTGTTACGATAGATCTCAGAGTGTCAAGGTGAAAGCTTGTCAAGGCAAAAGCTGTGGCAATGTGGACAGAGAGGATGGGATATGTTTGGAAGGTACTTAGGAGCTAGAATTGGCTGTAGTTAGTGACTAATGAGTTAGATAAAGGAAAGGAGGAGAGAGACATCAAAAGAATGACTCAAATTTCTGGAAGGAGCAGCCGGGTAGCTAGTGAGATGAGAACACAGAGGATCAGATTCTGTGAGTGGGGAGGGTTAGGGAGAGCTGACGGGTTTCGTTTTGTATACACTTAGTTTGAGGTGCCCATGGAGATAGCTAATAGACAACTGGATGTGAGTGTAAAGCTCCAGAAAGATTTCAAAGCTAAGAGTTATAGAAAGGGGAAATATCAACACTTAGCTAGTGGTTGAAGCCATGATGATTGATAGCTCACATGGAGAAAGTGAACTGAGTGAAAAGACCAGAGGACCAAAGACCAAGCCCTGAGAAACACACATATTTATGAAGTTAGTATAAGAAGAGGGGTCAGAAAAGGAGCCTGAGAAAGAATCACAGAGAGCCAGAAAAATTAGGAGGAAGTGTGCACTGGATATTCTGTTTGCCCCTCCAAATCCACTATCCTTCTCCATCCTGCTCTGTGGCCTGGAAGGCTGATTGCTGTGGACCACATCAATGCCTCTCTTGTCCTCTGGCTTCAAGAGTTCAGCCACTTGGGGTCATGGCCAGGAGATTGGAGAGTGAGAAGAGAAAGGCTGGGGTGATCACCTTCTGGCTTCCTTCTGCTGTAAATGGATTGTTACTGGCTATGGTCTGCCAAAGACCAGGGCTCCTGCTAGGCAACCTCATGGTTGCAACTTTGCCTTATCTCTACATGTCTAAGGGTGTCAAGGCTGTCCCCTGCTGCTAGCCTATAGGTCCATTACCTTCCCTTGCTAGTTTACCTTAATCCTAGATCTTTGCAAATGATTCCTTCATTAAACTCTCTTCAGTCATCCCTGTTTCTTGTCATCTGTGTACTCCTGAGACCTCATCTTTACAGAGATGTATCACAAAAGCCACTGAAAATGAGTTTCAAGGTGGGAGTAGTCAATGGTGGTCAAAGAAGGAGCCTATACTTCTTCCTTAAGCTAAGCTTTGGGGAATGCTGAAGAGGTTTTCCTTGGTGAAGACTGAAGGGCCCATTGTATGTGGCAACTGGAGGTTGTTGGTGACCTTTACTGGCACAGGTCAAAAGAAAAGTGAGCCAAAGTCAGGCTGCAGTGTGCTGAAGAGGCCATGGCGAGTTGCTGACCATCACTTTGAGACACCTAGCTATGAGAGAAGAAGGTGGCATTTTGAGGGAGCTGCAGGGTGGCATTTTCTTTTAGTATCCAAGGGACTTGAGCAGGCTTATCCTGTGGGAAGAATACATTAGATAGGGGGAGGTTGGAAGAGCATGCAAGAGAAACATGAATGGACCCATGACCTTGGGTCATGAGAGGACATGAATGAGGGTAGGTGTGCACATAAGAAGTGCACATAGCTATGGAGTAGGTGAGTGAGGAGCTTCTTCCTAAATATTCTCAGTGAAAATTCAAGGACAGTGAAAGTTCAAAATAGCAATTGGGGAGAAATTGATAAGGGGCCCAGAAAAGGTCTAAAGGGTTTGCTGAAATAAATAAATGATTAATGTTACACGACATAAACCAGAATGTAGAATGTGCAGTTGAGTGACAATGTGATGAGATGAAGTCGGAAAGGTAGGGTGTGTCTAGATTATGGAATTTGGTTTTTATACAGGCAGTGGGAGTCATCAAACATTTTTGAGCAGGATCATGATGGGTTAGATATAAGATTATTTAGGGGTGAATGAGGGTCAAGGAGAAGTACTAAAGGTCACAATAATCTAGGTAATAGACAAGGGATGTGCTTTATTTGGGGATTGAGAGCACATGTAACAAAGTTAAGAGTCATTGAGGAATTAGATCTGGTTGGACTAGTGATGATGCCAACAGGTGGACTAGGGGGCTCTTAAGGCCCTTCCACAGAACCCCAACACCTTCAACCTTAGTCTACCCTAAATAAATATACACTGTAAGTAAAAACAGTGTGTTTTCTATGCAAACAATGGTTTAACACAAATTGGCTAGCCCTCCTCCATATTATCAAGCCTAAATGTCCACCTGTATAGACATTCAGGAACTTCCACCACATAGAGCTTAGAGGCTGCTCAGATATAGAAAATGAAAAGGAGACAGATAAGTCAGAAATTTTAACTGGGTTTACTGGGTGGATGCTATGATACTGTTGACCAAGAAAGGGAATATGAGAGATTATATTTGTGAAAGGAAAAGATGAATTTGGCCAGACACAGTGGCTCATGCCTGTAATCCCTGCACTTTGACAGGCTGAAGCAGGAGGACTGCTTGAGCCCCAGAGTTCAAGACTAGTCTGGGCAATATAGGGAGATTTTGAGTCTATTACTATTTTGTATAAAAAAACAACAATGAATTTTAGATGGTCAGATGACCTATATGAATTTGGGCAACTAGGGTTAAGAATGCGAGTCTGGAGCTTGGGAGGGAGGTAGGACTTGCCATGCAGGTCTGGCGTATCTGTGTAGAGCCGGTTGCTGAGGCAGTGAGGTTCAAGGAGAAAGGAATCATAAAGAAAGACTAGGAATAAACAAACACCCTTGAGGAGTGCTGTCTTTAAGAGGGCAAGCAGAGGGGGGATATCAAGAAGGAAGATGAGAAAATATTGTGAAGCAGAGGATGAACAGAAGGACACAGCTCATGATGGCTAGAGTGTAGCAAGTCATGCCAAGGAAGGGCTAGGCAAGGATATGCCAGAGAATCTTTTTCTTTATAGAAATCATCAATTCTTTTCTTGAAAATTGATTTTTTAATTTACACTTCATTCTAAAAAGTGGTCCCACTTCTCTTTTAACATAACTTATTTAAAAACATTTATAATTACTCAGAATTTTCTCAATTTTGCAGTTTCATGATCAGCCTCCAAAAAGTTGTGCTAGTGTGTGTTCAGAATTCATTAAAATCTATCCAGCATTTCCACTTAAGTGCTTCAATATGTATGAAAAAATGTCACTTGAATTCTCTTTGATGGTAAAGTTGAACATCCTTGTCTTTGTCATCCTAAAGCTGTTCTTTTCAGAGAGCCAAATCCCATCAGATTGCTCCATGTCTGTATTTGAGAAGGAAAGTTAGAATCATTTTGTCTAACTGCAACAGATTATCTTCTGAATATTTATCCCAACCTATTGATGAAGTGCTCCTGTGTTCTTAGTGAACTGGTTTCATTTGGGAGCTCTTGTAATAATGGTGCATGGTTCTTGGAATGATCTCAAAATATTCCCCTCTTTCTCTTTCACACTGAAGAGCAGGTTCATCCCCACAGGATGTTAACAAGTGTGTTTAGCTTATAACCCTTCTAGAATCATCCTCCTCAAGTGGGCCCACAAAACTCTCATTTGCATCAGTGTCCACCTGGTTGGAATTCATGTTGTCTCCTTCAGGATCTTGTTGTGAAGGTTTTAGTTTTCCCCTGCCATGATCATTAAAGGAATATTGTTTAGAGCTGTGAATATTTCCTTAATGAAAGTTTCTTATTTTAAAATGTCTGAGTCTCTTTCATGGAAGGCAGCCTTATCAGGATCTGAGGGAACTTCAGCAGAACATGGTGGTGTTTGTTGTAAAACATCCACATTAGAAAATTCTAAGTCTCTAAGTGAGCAATGCCATTCTGCTGCCTTGGATTGAAAAGCTGTGTCATAATTATAAGTAAACATGCCCGGAATCTTATCCCCTAAGGGACTATTCCCCAGTGACCTGGGCCAGGGTGATGGGCCCTCAGATCTGTCAGTGTCAGAGGCATTTTCCAGATGAGTCTTGTACACACCAGAGTCTGGAGTGGAAATGAGAGATTTTTCAAAGTGATCTTCCTGATTCTTGCATTTCCCTGGAATTGTTTGGAAGGTGACATTGTCCTCAAGACTGTCTATAGCCGTCACATTGTCCTTGCTTGCCCCTGAGCTCTCGTCCTGCAGGGGCTCCTCGTCAGGTGCTGCCTCTTCAGTCTTGCTCCTCGCACCTTCTGAACTTATGGAGCTCAGAGTGAACAGAGACCCCTCATCAGAGTCACAGTCACTCTCCAACTCACAGCAAGTGTCAGAAAGAGTGGATTTCTGCACTGGTTCCTTGTTAGCAGGAGTGATATCCAGGCCACCATCCCATCTTGGAGGAAAGACTGATGGGTCCGTGTCTCTTGGGTCACCGTGTGGAACCTCGCTGTAGTGGGCTGAAAGTGCTCCCTCAGCTCTTGCCCCCGAGAGCCTTGGCTGCTGTATGCTCAGCAAATCAATGGACGAACTCACTTGCCTTTCCTTAGAAAATTCCATCTGCAAGTCCCAAAGTGACTGTTCAGTGCCCCCTCTTTCCTTACTGTCTCCAATCCTCTGTGCTTCTGCATGTGTTAGCATTTTACAGAGGGAAGCTGTCATTTCTCCGGAGAGGGACGGGTCTAATTCATTGGAATAATAACAGCTTGAGCCAGAGACAGCGTGAGAGGAGCCAGAGACAGCACGAGACGTGCCAGCTACAGAAGAGACGCCCACTGAATGTGCACTGAGAGACTCTTCCTGGGCCACAGTTTCATAAGTCAGTTCTCCAAGAACATCATTCCTATGGATGTGATCCTGTGTTGCTGACATTAGTTCATGGTTACCAGCATGTGGGTATCTCTGGAGAATGGAATAGACTGCACTATCATTTCCACTTCCTGTCCCGGTGTTGTCCCCGCACTGTCCTGAGCTCTGCGGACTGCCAGGATCCTTCCTGCTGCTTCCCAGAGTTCTATCAGGAATTATGGTGGCATGTGAGTGTGGCTGTGTCGCCCAGAAAGGGGTCTGGTTCTTGTAGAGGCTTAGATGAGGAAATGCTTGGCGCAGATGGGACTCTGGGTGTGGTGTGTGCCCCACAGCTTGGATGTCATCGTAAAAGCCCTCGTTTGAACACGCGTTGTCCAGGCTAGGGCTTTTGTTCTGGCACTTTTGTTGCCACAGTCTGTCAACATAAGGCCTTGTGAAAGCCCCCAGGCAGAAGGCGACAAGGAATGTGATGAACACTGACAGGCACACTGCCAGAGCCAGGTCCTGGGGAGCGTCCTCCTTTCTGCCAGCAGCCTGCACATCGCGCGTGCTTCTAACACTCCTTGGCAGCCATCTCTGCTTCTCCCTGAGACCAGAGCTGGTCCTTGCCTTCTTCCCCAGAGTGGAAACACCCATGTGCCTTCCTCCCTGGGGCCTCTCTGCTTTGCTCCTTATGAGGCTTTTCTCGGGATGCAGATGAATGGGAGGAAGGCTGGTTTCCCTGGAAATCCTGCTCTGGGGAGTACCCCCATTGGCCTCCTCACTCCCTGAAAGTGGGATTAAAAAAATACACATTAAGCAAACATTGAAATAAGATTGCAGGGACTTTTCTTCTTTCTTTTTTTCAGAATTGGGGTCTCTGTGACCCAGCATGGAGAGGGGTGGCACAATCATAACTCACTGAAGCCTCAGACTCCTGGGCTCAAGCGATCCTCCTACTTCAGCCCCCAGAGTAGCTGGGACTACAGGTGTGTGCCACCACGCCTGGGCTGCTTTTTTTTTATTTTCCATTTTACAGAGACAAGGGTTGTAACTACGTTGCCAAGGCTGGTCTCAAACTCTTGGCATCAAGCGATTCTTGTTCCTTGGCCTCCTGAACAGCTGGGACTACAGGTGTGAGCCACTGCCCCCAGCTCCAGATTCTAGGGGTTTCAGAAGCTTCTGTGAGTCCTCCTCAGTCCTTATCTAGCTACATGTTAAAGTGTACATTACATCATGATCAGCAGTTTAAAAATATTGTTCATTCATTCGTTTTTGTTTAATGCCAACAGCATGTTTATGGTTGTATGCATTTATACATGGCTATCAGGCTGAGGTCTGTTGCTGAGAGGTCCTGGACGTTGTATGTACCTTAGGCTTTCTGCCTCACTGCTGCCTGTGGGAGGAAGAAGCCAGACTAGAGGGACAGCCACATGTACATGGCTTCTCCTTCCTCCATAATCTTACCTACTCCATGTACTAGTAAACAGCAAAAATATTCCGTTTTCTTTATTGGTTCCTGACATTTCGCTCTCTACCCTCAGAATGTCAGTTGTGGAGTGAAACAAATGTAGCTGATGACATTAAGACTTCTCTCTGATCTTCATGAACTTCCTCTAAACCTGGTAGGCATGGCCATGTTCCTACTTGAATGGCAGTCCTGAATAGAACAGAATCTATGACTCATTTTTTTTCATGGACTTTTTTTTATATATATATATGAGGTTGAGATTTAGCCAAGGTAGTTAATGTAAAAAAAAGCTTCCCAGAATGTTCAACCCCAGTAACATATTCCAGCACTTTGGGAGAGGGGCAAGGAACAAATCAAAGGAAAATATGCTTTTGTAATATGTGTGTGTGTTTTGTGTATGTAGAGGATCACACCTTTATAATGTTAGCAAACATCTAAAATAATTATATTTCTAATTTTAAAAGTTCTTTCTTTAATAGGTTATTTGTTAGGAATTTGGATAAAACTGTGACATTAAATTTTACTCAATTTTTAATTCTTGTCTAATGCCAACAGCCTGTCTAGGGTTCTTGAGAATAAAGTTTAGTGTGTCAGAACAAAACTCTCTTCTAGTGGAATTCCTCCTTTTGACCAAATCCAATTGATGCTGAGTGAGTTGAACTGTGTTTCTTTGACCACATGAAGAAAATAACTGATGAACTGAGGAAAACAGTTATTTGGCACCAGTGATTTTTCTATGACACAGACTGACTAATGCCAAGGATCAGCACTTTTGCTTTCAGGGGGACTGTCATTATTTCAAATGAGACTAAAATGTTTATGTGCATTTTTCAGTATAAACGGAGCCTTTCAGAGAGACGTTACTGACTTACCTATACACCTGTTGCAAATGACATTCCACGTTTTCCTCCAGGATTCAGAAATAAAATTTTGAAAGACTGTCACACTATCATCACACTGCCAGTGATTATCAGCCAAGTCAACCACTAGATGGGGAAATTCTAAAGCTATGATCATCATTGGTAGGATGGTGGACAGATCATTGTTGCTGAGGTCTATGACCTGTTTGAGAAGAAAGAAGTTTAGGATGGTCTGTGGATAAAGACATTTAGAGATAAAATAAATAAGTTACAGAAAAATACTGTTTATGTCTCTGTGGAGGCAATATGGATTTGACACTGGTTTACAAGTCACGGAATAGTGGGTTTTAAGTCTCTGTTCTACCCCTAAAAAGTTTACAAGTCTTGACAAATTGTTTACTTTCTATAAGCCTCCCTCCCAGGGTTGCTGGAAGCATTAAATGTATGTGAAAGCTTTAAGTATCATGCCTATATTTGACGCTTAATCATTTTCTCTTCCTTCTTTCCTAAGTGTAATTTGTATTGTTAAATAAAACCTAGATGCTCATGTTATCAAGGTCTAGAATTGGATACCAGGTCAAGAATTTCTAGAACTACACCAATCTTAAAAGCAGCAGAAAATACTGGATGATGAAAATGTAGAACACAGAACTGTGGTTGACCAGAAATCTTATTTATTTATTTTTTCTGGTAGAGATGAAATCTCACTATGTTGCTTAATTGGACTCAAATTCCTGGGCTCCAGTAATCCTCCCAAGGCCTTGGCCTCCCAAAATGCTGGAATTACAGGCATGCACCTGGCCTCAAAGAGAGGTCTTTTGAATCAAATATTATCTCAAGAGTAGTAATACATTTCTCTGCATCCGTGGCTATTCAGTACATGCAGTATGACTAATTTTTCTAGTCTGATCAGAAATCAAGGGGAAAGGGGAACAAGAAGGATCCAGTGTCTCTAGAAACAGAAAGCAGGATCTGTATACGTCGGACATGACAGGAGCATGACATAGCAGGGAAAGCACAGTTAGGAGGAGCTTTAGCTGCCATTTGCAGAGCCCTGCTGGGTCCCAGATATGCCAGTAGGTACTTCACATACATGACCTCTGATCTTAACAATTTCCTCATTTTCACCTATTATACAGAGGAAGAAGCTGGGTTAAGTCACACAGTATATCCTACATAGACCCTAGCACCTAGTACACAGCAGGTACTGTGTAAACAACAGAAAGGAAGGAAGGAATGAATGAAATGGTAGAGCTGAGATCTGATCTGGCTTCATAGTTGTGTGCCTTCCACTGCAGAACATACCCTCTTGGAGTCTGAGCCCCTGCAGCACTTGAGTGAAGGAAGGGCTGTGTTGAGGAGGCCTGGGGCAGAGGCACCAGAGTGGCTCATGAGGTTTGGCGAGAGGCAGGTGGTTATTAGGAGAAGAGAAAATCATAAAAATGAAAATACAGTCCTTGCTTTCAAAAAAGAGGATGATGAATAAAAGCTAGAAAGGCTGACTGTTATCAAGGCCAATTGTTTTATAGACACCTGGGAAAAATCAGCACTTACGTTTTGGGTTATGTAAATTCCTAAAGAAGGGCTTATTCAAGCAAATAATCAAACAATGCCACAAACAAGACCATTACATACAGAATCACAATTTTTTTGTGAATTTGGGTAGTAAGCGTGAATTTTCCATTAATGAATAGCCAAGCAGTGTTGACTCTCAAAAGAAGGTTGCCAGAAATTGGAGGTAGGAGACTGTGGGATTGGAAAGAAAAAATATTTGGCTTTAGCCTCATCTTGGTGAGGATCAGTAGCTTTCTTATATATTGCTTGACAACAGATTGAAATATTCTGATGTTTTTCAGGTAATTATTTTCTTTTAAGTGCATGTCTGCATTTATTTTTTGTCCTAGCATCTTATTATATTACAAATAATGGAACCAAAAGCAAAACTGGAGGGAGGATAGAAAAATTAATAAAATGACTCAGGAGGAACAATTTCTGAGAGAGGAGTAAAACAGAATGGTACAATTTGGCTAAAGAAATACCCATCTATCAGCATTTGAAAGGGGTATACATTATGGAAAGATTGGGAGAAACATATATAATATTGCTTCACAAATCACTGCATTTAAGAATGGGATAAGATTAGGAAAAGAAGTGCTAATTTGAAATGTCAGTGAAACTTATTTCATCCATCAAAGCATGGTGATGAATTTATGCTTGAAAAATCTATCTGGCTT
This sequence comes from Papio anubis, assembly GCF_008728515.1. Taxonomy (NCBI): domain Eukaryota; kingdom Metazoa; phylum Chordata; class Mammalia; order Primates; family Cercopithecidae; genus Papio; species Papio anubis. The sequence continues at coordinate 96,098,583 of NC_044978.1, forward strand.
CTGAAAAGATTTCCACATGGGAAATCACATAGAATAGTGCAAGTATTAAATTCATTGCCCAGAAGAAAACAACATCCATTTTGATATTCAGCATTTTTGGTACCAAATATGTTCATCATGTTCCAAAACCAGTTTTTAGAGATATTGCCAAACATGCAGAAGGGATATTAGAGGAGAAGAAATGGTATGATTCTAGGGCAGTTACAGTGCATTGAGAATTACAGCTGTATATAAAACATCCTCGAGGTTGACTTTTAGTCTGGCTGTGGCATCCATTACCTGTGAGCTGCAGAAGACTCATAGAGCACAATAAAATGCACAGGAAATACAACAGATGAAGGGCAAATTACATTTACAAGGAGTATACAATATACTACCGATTAACTACCAAATTAGGTGGACCTTTCCATCTGTCCTCATGACTACTGTAGCAGACACACTCTAGGATGGTCTCCAATGATCCTGCCTCCTTGGTGATCAGGCCCTTGAGTACTCTCCTCCCCTTGGGTGCAGGCAGGACCAGTGATTTGTTTCTAACCAACAGACTATGGAAAACAATGGAATGCCACTTCCATGATGACATTTATGAAGAATTATAACATTCTTGCTAGCAGACTCTCTCCCTCACTGGCTCTGAAACAAGCTGCCATATTGTGAACTGCCCTATGGAGAGGCCCACATGGCATAGAACTGAAGGCAGGCTTTGTCCAACAGCCAGCAAGAAATTGAGCCCTTACTCCAGCAGCCCACAAAGAACTGAACCCTGCCGACGGCCACATGAACTTGGAAGAGAACCCTTTTCTAGCTGGGCTTTTCAGTTAGATGCTAGCCTTTGCCAGCACTTTGATTGCAGCCTCTTGAGAGACCCTTAAGTGGAGACCCCAGGCAAGCCATGCCTGGATTCCTGTCTCATAGAAATTGTGAGATAATCTATGTGTGTGGTTTTAAGTTCGTAAGTTTGTAGTAATGTATTATGCAGCAATAGATAACTAATACTCCTATCCATGTCCATCACCAATTTATTCATTCCTTTGTTTATTTGATAAGTATTTTAAAATATGTGTTAGGTACCAGGCATATGCTAAGCATGGGAAAAGAAAACAGATACGATGTATGTCCTCAAAGAGTTTACCATAGGGTAGAAGGGTGTGAGGGCACAGGCATTAACAACTAATCATACCTAAAACTAAGTAATTTCAGCTGGGACAAGTGCAATGAGAGGAAATGTATAGCATATTATAAGTGTTTAGGAAGGGGAATTAATTTAATCTGGAGGCCCAGGGAAGGCCTCCATGAGGAAATAATATTTTAGCAAAACTGACAGGATTAACAGAAGTTGGCTCCAGGCAAAGGACCAGCAAGTGGGGAGGAGTTGAAGTGAAAACAGAGGCAGGAGTGCAGACAGCCAGGGAAGAGGCTTGAAAGGAGACTGGAGAGGCAGTCAGGGGTCAGATCCTTGCAGTGAAATCTTGGAAGGGTTTTAACCAAGAAGTGGCAGAATCAGATTTCTATGTTAAAAGAGCAGGAGACAGTGGCCATTTTAAAATTTCTATACACAGACTACATTTATAAAGTGCTTACTGTATTCTAAGCACTGCTCTAAGCACTGTATATGTATTAAAACAATTCTCACAAAACTCTGAGAGGAACTAAATTATCTTCATTTTTCAGAAGAGAAAAGTGAAACACAGAGAGATTTGATAACTTGCTTAAGATACTGTGGCTGGAAAGTGGCTGAGGTTAAGTTTAAGCGCAGGCAGCTGGCTCAAGACCACACTCCCCATCACTGCTTCACTAGTCTCCCTTCTGCAGAAGAGGGATTCCAGGAGCCATTCTGGTTGGAAGTGGGGAGTTGGAGGCTTATCTTGCAGCTATGCCTAAATAGCACTTTGCAGAACACTGGGAAAACCTGTTTTCTATGTTGGCATTGCTTAATATGATAGCCACACCAATAGATGACTAACACACCTATCCATGTCCATCAGCCACTTATTCATTCCTTTGTTCATTTAACAAGTATTTAAACATATGTATCAGGTACCAGGCATATGCTAAGCACTGGAAAACAAAACACATATCATATATGTACTCAAAGAGCTTAAACGTGGCTATCGAGCAATTAAAACAAGGGTGGTCCAAACTGGGATGTATGGTAAGTGCAAAATATCCACCAGGTTTTGAAGACTTACTATGAAAAGGGGATATGGGGGGGTGCACCCAAGATGGCCGAATAGGAACAGCTCCAGCCTCCAGCTCCCAGCGTGAGTGACACAGAAGACGGGTGATTTCTGCATTTTCAACTGAAGTACCGGGTTCATCTCACTGGGGCATGTCAGACAGTTGGAACTGGTCTGCGGCTGCAGCCCGACCAGTGAGAGCTGAAGCAGGGCGAGGCATCGCCTCACCTGGGAAGTGCAAGGGGGAAGGGAATTCCTTTTCCTAGCCAAAGGAAATTGAGACACACAACACCTGGAAAATCGGGTAATTCCCACCCTAATACTGTGCTTTACCAAGGGTCTTAGCAAACGGCACACCAGGAGATTATATCCCACACCTGGCAGGGAGGGTCCCATGCCCACAGGGCCTCCCTCATTGCTAGCACAGCAGTCTGAGATCTAACTGCAAGGCGGCACCGAGGCTGGGGGAGGGGTGCCCACCATTGCTGAGGCTTAAGTAGGTAAACAAAGCCACTAGGAAGCTCGAATTGGGTGGATCCCACCACAGCTCAAGAAGGCCGGCCTGCCTCTGTAGACTCCTCCTCTGGGGACAGGTCATAGCTAAACAAAAAGCAGCAGAAACCTCGGCAGAGGTAAATGCCCCTGTCTGACAGCTTTGAAGAGAGCAGTGGATCTCCCAGCATGGAGGTTGAGATCTGAGAATGGACAGACTGTCTGCTCAAGTGGGTCCCTGACCCCTGAGTAGCCTAACTGGGAGACATCCCCCACTAGGTGCAGACCAACACCTCACATCTCACACGGTGGGGTACACCCCTGAGACGAAGCTTCCAGAGCAAGAATCAGACAGCAACACTCACTGTTCAGCAATATTCTATCTTCTGCAGCCTCCGCTGTTGCTACCCAGGCAAACAGGGTCTGGAGTGGACCTCAAGCAAACTCCAACAGACCTACAGCTGAGGGTCCTGATTGTCAGAAGTAAAACTAACAAACAGAAAGGACACCCACACCAAAACCCCATCAATATGTCACCATCATCAAAGACCAAAGGCAGATAAAACCACAAAGATGGGGAAAAAGCAGTGCAGAAAAGCTGGAAATTCAAAAAATCAGAGTGCATCTCCGCCTCCAAAGGAACGCAGCTCATCGCCAGCAACAGAACAAAGCTGGATGGAGAATGACTTTGACAAGTTGAGAGAAGAAGGCTTCAGTCAATAAAACTTCTCAGAGCTAAAGGAGGAACTATGTAACCAGTGCAAAGAAACTAAAAACCTTGAAAAAAGATTTGACCAATGGCTAACTAGAATAATCAATGTAGAGAAGTCCTTAAAACAATTGATAGAGATGAAAAACATAACACGAGAACTACGTGACAAATGCACAAGCTTCAGTAACCGACTCGATCAACTGGAAGAAAGAGTATCAGCGATTGAAGATCAAATGAATGAAATGAAGTGAGAAGAGAAGTGTAGAGAAAAAAGAGTAAAAAGAAATGAACAAAGTCTCCAAAAAATATGGGATTATGTGCAAAGACCAAATCTATGTCTGATTGGGGTGCCTGAAAGTGACGGGGACAATGGAACCAAGTTGGAAAACACTCTGCAGGATATCATCCAGGAGAACTTCCCCAACCTAGTAAGGCAGGCCAACATTCAAATTCAGGAAATACAGAGAACACAACAAAGATACTCCTCGAGAAGAGCAACTCCAAGACACATAATTGTCAGATTCACCAAAGTTGAAATGAAGGAAAAAATGTTAAGGGCAGCCAGAGAGAAAGGTCGGGTTACACACAAAGGGAAGCCCATCCGACTAACAGCAAATCTCTCAGCAGAAACTCTACAAGCCAGAAGAGAGTGGGGGACAATATTCAACATTCTTAAAGAAAAGAATTTTAAACCCAGAATTTCATATCCAGCCAAACTAAGTTTCATAAGTGAAGGAGAAATAAAATCCTTTACAGACAAGCAAATGCTTAGAGATTTTGTCACCACCAGGCCAGCCCTACAAGAGATCCTGAAGGAAGCACTAAACATGGAAAGGAACAACACATACCAGCCATTGCAAAAACATGTCGAAATGTACAGTTCATTGATGCTAGGAAGAAACTGCATCAACTAGCGAGCAAAGAAACCAGCTAATATCATAATGACAGGATCAAGTTCACATATAACAATATTAATCTTAAATATAAATGGACTAAATGGTCCAATTAAAAGACACAGACTGGCAAATTGGATAAAGAGTCAAGACCCATCCATTTGCTGTATTCAGGAGACCCATCTCACATGCAGAGACACACATAGACTCAAAATAAAGGGATGGAGGAAGATCTACCAAGCAAATGGAGAACAAAAAAAAGCAGGGGTTGCAATCCTAGTCTCTGATAAAACAGACTTTAAACCATCAAAGCTCAAAAGAGACAAAGAAGGCCATTACATAATGGTAAAGGGATTAATTCATCAGGGAGAGCTACCTATCCTAAATATATATGCACACAATACAGGAGCACCCAGATTCATAAAACAAGTCCTTAGAGACTTACAAAGAGACTTAGACTCCCATATAATAATAATGGGAGACTTCAACACTCCACTGTCAACATTAGAGAGATCAATGAGACAGAAAGTCAACAAGGATATCCAGGAATTGAACTCAACTCTGCACCAAGTGGACCTAATAGACATCTACAGAACTCTCCACCCCAAATAAACAGAATATACATTCTTCTCAGCACCACATCGCATTTATTCCAAAATTGACCACAGTTGGAAGTAAAGCACTCCTCCGCAAATGTAAAATAACAAAATTATAACAAACTGTCTCTCAGACCACAGTGCAATCAAACTAGAACTCAGGATTAAGAAACTCAATCACAACTGCTCAACTACATGGAAACTGAATAACCTGTTCCTGAATAACTACTGGGTACATAATGAAATGAAGGCAGAAATAAAGATGTTCTTTGAAACCAATGAGAACAAAGATACAACATACCAGAATCTCTGGGACACATTTAAAGCAGTGTGTAGAGGGAAATTTATAGCACTAAATGCCCACAACAGAAAGCTGGAAAGATCTAAAATTGACACCCTAACATCACAATTAAAAGAACTAGAGAAGCAAGAACAAACACATTCAAAAGCTAGCAGAAGGCAAAAAATAACTAAGATCGCAGCAGAACTGAAGGAGATAGAGACACAAAAAACCCTCCAAAAAATCAATGAATCCAGGCACTGGTGTTTTGAAAAGATCAACAAAATTGATAGACCCCTAGCAAGACAAATAAAAAAGAAAAGAGAGAAGAATCAAATAGACGCAATAAAAAATGATAAAGGGGATATCGCCACTGACCCCACAGAAATACAAACTACCATCAGAGAAGACTATAAACACCTCTACGCAAATAAACTGGAAAATCTAGAAGAAATGGATAATTTCCTGGACACTTACACTCTCCCAAGACTAAACCAGGAAGAAGTTGAATCCCTGAATGGACTTATAGCAGGCTCTGAAATTGAGGCAATAATTGATAGCCTACCAATGACAAAAAATCCAGGACGAGACAGATTCATAGCTGAATTCCACCAGAGATACAAGGAGGAGTTGGTACCATTCCTTCTGAAACTATTCCAATCAATAGAAAAAGAGGAAATCCTCCCTAACTCATTTTACGAGGCTGACATCCTGATACCAAAGCCTGACAGAAATACAGCAGAAAAAGAGAATTTTAGACCAATATCCCTGATGAACATCAATGCAAAAATCCTCATTAAAATACTGGCAAACCGAATCCAGCAGCACTTCAAAAAGCTTATCCACCACGATCAAGTGGGCTTCATCCCTGGGATGCAAGGCTGGGTCAATATATGCAAATCAGTAAATGTAATTCAGCATATAAACAGAACTAAAGACAAAAACCACATGATTATCTCAATAGATGCAGAAAAGGCCTTTGACAAAATTCAACAGCCCTTCATGCTAAAAACGCTCAATAAATTTGGTATTGATGGAACGTATCTCAAAATAATAAGAGCTATTTATGACAAACCCACAGCCAATATCATACTGAATGGGCAAAAACTGGAAGCATTCCCTTTGAAAACTGGCATAAGACAGGGATGCCCTCTCTCACCACTCCTATTCAACATAGTGTTGGAAGTTCTGGCTAGGGCAATCAGGCAAGAGAAAGAAATCAAGGGTATTCAGTTAGGAAAAGAAGAAGTCAAATTGTCCCTGTTTGCAGATGACATGATTGTATATTTAGAAAACCCCATTGTCTCAGCCCAAAATCTCCTTAAGCTGATAAGCAGCTTCAGCAAAGTCTAAGGATACACAATTAATGTGCAAAAATCACAAGCATTCTTATACACCAGTAACAGAAAAACAGAGAGCCAAATCATGAATGAACTCCCATTCACAATTGCTTCAAAGAGAATAAAATACCTAGGAATCCAACTTACAAAGGATGTAAAGGACCTCTTCAAGGAGAACTACAAACCACTGCTCACTGAAATAGAGGAGGACACAAACAAATGGAAGAACATACCGTGCTCTTAGATAGGAAGAATCAATATTGTGAAAATGGCCATACTGCCCAAGGTAATTTATAGATTCAATGCCATCCCCATTAAGCTACCAATGAGTTTCTTCACAGAATTGGAAAAAACTGCTTTAAAGTTCATATGGAACCAAAAAAGAGCCCGCATTACCAAGACAATCCTAAGCCAAAAGAACAAAGCTGGAGGCATCACGCTACCTGACTTCAAACTGTACTGCAAGTTTACAGTAACCAAAACAGCATGGTGCTGGTACCAAAACAGAGATATAGACGAATGAAACAGAAGAGAGCCCTCAGAAATAATACCACACATCTACAGCCATCCGATCTTTGACAAACCTGACAAAAACAAGAAAAGGGGAAAGGATTCCCTATTTAGTAAATGGTGCTGGGTAAATTGGCTAGCCATAAGTAGAAAGCTGAAACTGGATCCTTTCCTTACTCCTTATACGAAAATTAATTCAAGATCTATTAGAGACCTAAAACCATAAAAACCCTAGAATAAAACCTAGGTAACACCATTCAGGACATAGGCATGGGCAAGGACTTCATGTCCAAAACACCAAAAGCAACGGCAACAAAAGTCAAAATTGACAAATGGGATCTAATTAAACTAAAGAGCTTCTGCACAGCAAAAGAAACTACCATCAGAGTGAACAGGCAACCTACAGAATGGGAGAAAATTTATGCAATCTACTCATCTGACAAAGGGCTAATACCCAGAACCTATGAAGAACTCAATCAAATTTACAAGAAAACAACAAACAACCCCATCAAAAAGTGGGCAAAGGACATGAATAGACACTTTTCAAAAGAAGACATTCATACAGCCAACAGACATGTGAAAAAATGCTCATCATCACTGGCCATCAGAGAAATGCAAATCAAAACCACAATGAGATATCATCTCACACCAGTTAGAATGGCAATCATTAAAAAATCAGGAAACAACAGGTGCTGGAGAGGATGTGGAGAAACAGGAACACTTTTACACTGTTGGTGGGACTGTAAATTGTTAAACCATTGTGGAAAACAGTATGGCGATTCCTCAAGGATCTAGAACTAGAAATACCATTTAACCCAGCCATCCCATTACTGGGGATATACCCAAAGGATTATAAGTCATGCTGCTATAAAGACACATGCACACGTATGTTTATCGTGGCACTATTCACAATAACAAAGACTTGGAATCAACCCAAATGCCCATCAGTGACAGACTGGATTAAGAAAATGTGGCACATATACACCATGGAATACTATGCAGCCATAAAAAAAGGATGAGTTCCTTTCCTTTGTAGGGACATGGATGCAGCTGGAAACCATTAGTCTCAGCAAACTATCGCAAGAACAGAAAACCAAACACCGCATGTTCTCACTCATAGGTGGGAATTGAACCATGAGATCACTTGGACACAGGAAGGGGAACATCACACACGGGGTCCTATTGTGGAGAGTGGGGGAAGGGGGAGGGATAGCATTAAGAGATATACGTAATGTAAATGACGAATTAATGGATGCAGCACACCAACATGGCACATGTATACATATGTAACAAACGTGCACGTTGTGCACATGTACTGTAGAACTTAAAGTGTAATAAAAAAAGGGGGATATAAAATATTTCATTAATAATTTCTATATTGATGACATGTAAAATATAATATTCAGTAAATAACACCACTAAGATGAAATTCACTTGTGTATTTTAACTTTTTCCGTCTAGCTACTAACATTTAAAACATTTCACTCTAACTACTAACATCTAACATTTAAAATTGCATGTGTGGCTCACATTCTATGTTTCTATTGAATGATGCTGGCCTATATAAAGAATGGGAGTTGTGGTGGAGGTTATGGAGATGGAGGACTAAAGACTCTTCCAAACCATCTCGTAGTGTTACACTGCAGGCCACTCCGGTGTTGCTAAAGGACCACTGAGAGGAGATTTTCCAACATTCTCCCAAAGGGAAGGGTGTGGAGAAAAGTGCTTGGAGGAGAAGGGGCTGAAGCTGCCAGACCTAGAACAGGGCTTCAGGAGTTCCTTACGCTTACAGCTATTGGCACCTTGGCAGATTAACTGCGATGTGCCAGAGACAGGAGCTATGGGGCCAAAATGTGACATAAATCTCCCCAATATGGGTTTGGACATTTAGAACTACATGTGGCACATGTGTTATACAAGTAGGGAAATATTATCATTATCATTTTTATTGTTTTGTGTCCAATTTTGAAATGGAAGCAACAGGGTCACTGGGTTTCAGAGGCCCATCTAGTCCTGGGTCGTTGACATCTTAGCATCAGCCAGGTTGGTTTACAGGGGCCTCCCCAAGTGTTCCATATTGCATAAGACCCCTGAGACCTTTCACCAATCTTGTAGCTTAGGGAGACAGCCTTACTAATAACTAAGATTTAATTTCTTGCCAACTGGTAAGTGGAATGTAGGAGTCGGATATAATTTGACTTAGAAAAATAATGTGTCAATTCTTGCTGTTGAGTATTATGTTGGAGTAAAATTCATGTGCCTTATTGTGGCCTTTGATTTTTGAGGCAAGAAAGAGACTTGAGCTCTTTAAGGGATCTTAAAATAGACTAATAGTTTTTGATTAATAGCCAGTACTACTGGACATGAAGAAACTCTTCAACAGAAATATGCTTCTAATGTAATTGCCCATGTGTCTTCCTTATTCAAATATTATAAAAATGATTTTAGAACCTGTAATTTTTTGAGGTCCTTGAAGGCTTGTGGGTGAATTTTGAATATCTTGTTGCTCTTTAAATAGAGATTCTCCAGTTGCAGGCAGTTGTGAAAATCAGACCACCCTATTTGCAATATCCCATTGAATGACAGATCCAAACTCTGCAATGACTTCAGTTTCCACAGTCCTGTTAAAATGAAAAAGTAAGTTAAAATCTAAACTGGTGAAATTTACTGCAGCACTGTTTGTAATGTTGAAAAATTGGAGACAACATTAAGAGTTCTCAACTGAGGTATTGCTAAACAAAGTATAGTATATTAATACTATGAAATAATATGTAATCTCAAAGGATAATGAGAGATCAACATGTAAACTGACTGAACAGGAAGAAAAAAGTTAAGTACAGAATAGTATAGAGTATAAGTCCAATGTCCTTGGGAAAAAGAGCCATATGCAAACACATACATAGATTTTGAGTGAGCAAGAAAAGGCCTGGCAGGAGATAAACTCAACTACTAGTAGTTACATTTAGGACTAGGATGATTGAGGGAAGTGAAGAGGGATAAGAAAAGAAACGTTGTTTTGAACACTTTTGAATTCTTTCTTTCAATGAGCATGTACTACTTTTAAAATAAGAGAATCACTTCTTCTCCAAGAAAACACCAAATGGCAGATGACGCCGGTGCAGCGAGGGGGGCGGCCCGGAGGCCCTGGTGGCCCTGGGGTGGGGAAGGGCGGTGGCTTCCGCGGAGGTTTCGGCAGTGGCATCCGGGGCTGGGGTCCCGGCTGTGGACGGGGTCCGGGCCGAGGCCGCTGAGCTCGCAGAGGCAAGGCCAAGGATAAGGAGTGGATGCCGGTCACCAAGCTGGGCCGCTTGGTCAAGGACATGAAGATCAAGTCCCTGGAGGAGATCTACCTCTTCTCCCTGCCCATTAAGGAATCTGAGATCATTGACTTTTTCTTGGGGGCTTCTCTCAAAGATGAGGTTTTGAAGATTATGCCGGTGCAGAAGCAGACCCATGCTGGCCAGCCCACCAGGTTCAAGGCCTTTGTTGCTATAGGGGACTACAATGGCCACGTCGGCCTGGGTGTTAAGTGCTCTAAGGAGGTGGCCACCGCCATCCGTGGGGCCATGATCCTGGCCAAACTCTCCATTGTCCCCATGCGCAGAGGCTACTGGGGGAACAAGATTGGCAAGCCCCACACCGTCCCTTGCAAGGTGACAGGCCGCTGTGGCTCTGTGCTGGTGCGCCTCATCCCTGCATCCAGGGGCACTGGCATCCTCTCAGCGCCTGTGCCCAAGAAGCTGCTCATGATGGCTGGTATAGATGACTGCTACACCTCAGCCCAGGGCTGCACTGCCACCCTGGGCAACTTCGCCGAGGCCATGTTTGATGCCATCTCTAAGACCTACAACTACCTGACCCCTGACCTCTGGAAGGAGACTGTGTTTACCAAGTCTCCCTATCAGGAATTCACTGACCACCTTGTCAAGACCCACACCAGAGTCTCCGTGCAGCGGACCCAGGCTCCAGCTGTGGCTACAACATAGGGTTTTTTATACAAGAAAAATAAAGTGAATTAAGCCTGAAAAAAAAAAAATAAGAGAATCAGTTAAAAACATAACCTTGATTGAAAGATATGAAAAATATTTATTTGACTGAACTATATAGTAAAACTAAATAATCTTGCTAAACAATAGAGGAAAAAAGTTGTTTTGATGCTTTATTTACATGGATAAATTCTTCCAGTTTTAAGATTTTTCTTATTCTATTTTTTTCTGAGGCAGAGTGTCACTCTGTCACCCAGGCTGGAGTGCGGTGGCACAATCCCCACTCATTGCAACTTCCACCTTCCAGGTTCAAGTGAGTCTTCTGCCTCAGCCTCCCGAGTAACTGGGATTATAAGTGCCTGCCACCATGCCAGGCTAATTTCTTTTTTTGTATTTTTGGTAGAGACGGGGTTTTACCATGTTTGTCAGGCTGGTCTTGAACTCCTGACCTCAAGTGATCCACCGCCTTGGCCTCCCAAAATACTGGGATTACAGGCATGAGCCACCACACCCGGCTGTCTTACGCTATTTTGTAGCCATGTCCTTTCTTGTAGCTACTTATTGTTGACATTATGACTATTTCCTAGGCATTCTTGTGTTTTCCAAAGGTAGTAAGTTATAGCTAGATTTTGTTTTCCAGCAAAATAATCAAATTGAATTTTGGTCTCTGCCTTTGTATTTCACTTGATTTCAGAGAGTAATCAGGAGGTCCATTTGGCACTGAAAATAAATAAAGGTTCAGAAGGAGGTGCTAGTCATAGCTGTCTCTCAAATTTCATTTCCCATATGGGTTTCAGAAGGAAATGTTTGCATTTTTACATTTCCTTCTGCTCTGTTCTTGCATGTAGCCTGTGTCTTTAATCAACAGAACAAGATCAGGTTGGTTCAATTACAGGAGGCTTTATTCCTTGCCTACTGTCTGCAAGCTACTTATTGTAAGATTGATTATACAGGGAGATGACTTAATTGAAATGGCTGCATCATCAAGATTGTCATATGTTCATTTAATTGTATACATGCTAAGCAAGAGATCATCAGGACAACGAATCGATCAAAACATTATGGGCAAGTCAGTCAGTGCTGAGGACAAGCATGGACAACATAGAATCTTTACTCTTAAAAGAGTTTAATCTGATCCAATGATAAGACATAAACTCAAGGTAAAGTTATTAGTTATACAGAGTAGTTCATCACATGGACCGTCCAACCATAAAATTAATTTTTATTTGTTTGTTTGCCTATCAGATGATCAAGTCCTCTCAGGGCAGAATTCACATCTTTGAACTTTTGCAATGCTTGGTGGAATATAGTATACATTCAATAGGCCAGAGGCCACCATGTCTGGCTTGCATAGAGATTTAAAAATCATTGTACTGACATTAAAAATTCAATAAAAATTTGCATTTCTGGCTTCTCTTAAGAAAACTGGAAGTTCTAATTGGCACAAGATGACATTTGGCTGGAGCTGAATGAAGGCTGCCTGCTGTCGACGAGGGTATGAGCTTATAGAAGATTATCATTTCTTTGTACTCATGTCTCTGTCAAAAACAAGAAAACAGACTGGGCACAGTGGATGATGCCTGTAATCCCAGCACTTCGGAGGCTGAGGCGGGTGAATCACTTGAGGTCAGGAGTTCAAGACCAGCCTGGGCAACATGGTGAAACCCTGTCTCTACTAAAAATACAAAAATTAGCCAGTGTGGTAGTGTTTGAGTCCGGGAGGCAGAGGTTGCAGTGAGTCGAGATCCATACCACTGTACTCCAGCTAGGGCAACAGAGTGAGACTCCGTCTCAAAAACAAACAAACAAAAAACAACAACAATGACAATGACAAAAAAACAGGAAAACAAAGGATAGGCCAAGAAGACTTTTTTTTTTTTTTTTTTTTTTAAATGGGAGAGAAGTAAGACATATTCAGCTTATTCTGGTAAAAAATATTTCCATATTGGTTTGGAAATGACCATTGCCGAAGTCCCTGTGCACTACCCTGCTGCCCTGAGCACTTACTTCAGTCTATCTTCTCCTTGCCCCCGGTCCAGCTGCACCTGGCTCCAGCACTACAGCCAGGAGGCATCCAACTGTGGAGCCCAGGCTGAAGGCCAGTTGTTAAATATTTTGAACATAACCTCTGGAGAAAAATGTTTCTTTGTGCATAGAAGCATATTCCTACATCTTTTAATATGCAAGCATGTGGGTCTGTCAGAAAAAAATGCAAAATAAGACACCAATATGAAAGAAGCTACAGCGTTCCTAACATTTTCAAGATACCTGCCTGGCCTATATAGGGATGCAAACTCATGATTCCTAAAATATCTCAGTGCTTAATTGAATTGAGTAAGTGCCCTAGGAGCTCAGTGGAGGCAGCGATCATGCCTAGCTTTAAAGTGACGGAAGAAATTATTTTTAAACTCCTAATTGTGTACTCTTTATGCTCTAAGCATTTCACAAACATCTCCTTTTAGCCTTCACAAAGCCTGAGGAGTTATCAATATTTTACAAACGAAAAAAAACTAGGTTCAGCAAAGTTAAGAACTTTCTCAACAACACCATGGTGGGTGGAGCTGGAATCAAAACCCAGATCTCTTAACCATTACCCTTAACCATGCCCATCTTTTATTAACTAAAAACAAACAAAAACAAACAACCCTCCCTCAAAGCCACAAAAGGGTGGTCTGGGTCATGGAGTACATAATGAAATTGCCAGATGTATTGGGGGTTGCTTAGTTAATCTGCTTGTGTCACGGAGTAATAGGGTGCTGGAGAGGAACTTAAGAGACTGAGGTTTATTCCACCTTTATTTGTGAGTTTTTGTTTGGTTTTGTTTTGAGACAGGATCTTGCTCTGTCACCAGGCTGAAGTGCCATGGCACAATCATAGCTTACTGTAACCTCGAGCTCCTGGGCTCAAGCGATTCTCTTGCCTCAGCCTTCAGAGTAGCTTGGACTACAGGTGTATGCCACTATGTCTGGCTATTATTTTTTTCTTTTAATTTTTTGTAGAGATAGAATCTCACCATGTTGCCCAGGCTGGTCTCAAACTTCTGGCCTCAAGCAATCCTCCCACTTTGACCTCCCAAAGTGTTGGGATTACAGGTGTGAACCACTGCTCTCAGCCCTGTTTGTGACTTTTGATGTGAGCCAAAGAAAATCACTTAAGGCCTCCATGCTTATTACATTCCTTAAAAATGGTTTCTCATAGCTGGAATTGAGACATGTCTTTGATTACTATGATCTTCAAGCTTTTGGAGTTCAGTGGAAGCCAGGTCCATTAGTTTGGATGATTGTTCATCAAATATTTATTGTCTTGTGGGCCAAATACACTTCCCCATCCCACTGAGTTGAGTTTGGCCATGTAATTTGCTTTGGCCAAAGGAATGGCAGCAGAGGTGGTGTGAGCAAAGATCTGAAACACGCTTATGTGGCAGGGCTTGCTTTCTTGGTTTCTGCTAGTGTCATTAAAATAACATGGCCTGGTAGCCTGCTGGTCCAAATGAGGGCCTTGTGGAACAGACTAAGACCCATGTGTAACTTTCAAGATAATAGGGATGAGCCCTTGAGGGATAACAACTAACTATATTAGAGTAGGGTTAGAGCTCTTGACTGTCATTTTTTTTTTTTTTTTTAATGTATAGAATCGAAGTTGTTTAGTGAGATCTGGCAGGAGTTCTACTAGCCTCAGGTGACTATGTGTGAATTATGCTGGATTAAGTTCTGTTAAATTCTGACACTATCTTGTGAATGGGCTGATGCTAGGATGAAGATGAAGACAGAATCTGTTTGATAGGCTAGAATCGAAGATGGCTTCCCAACTCTGGTCTGCAGAAAATTCAGGGCATGATACCTAGCTGGCCCTGACTAGTGGGGATGAGATGCTCTGACATCAAGTTTTCAGGAAAAGAGCTCCTGATTAAATAATTTGACCTGGGTGAATTCCAGCGATCCGCTGCAGACATTATTATAATCTCCACACAACAAAGTAAATTTCAGTTGGATTATAAGTATAATATGCCTGAAAAATCTTCTCTGACAATTTTGCCATCCATGGAGTTAAGGTACATATAAATAAAATATTGGTGTAGTTGCACATGGGGAAAGCTGTTTTTGAAGATTAAAAAAAAGAAATTATGAAGGAAAATATTAGTACATTTGATTGCCAAAAATTTAAATTGAGTGTATATCAGGAACACTATAAAAAGAATAAAGATAAGGATGAGAGTAGATTTCTTATTGGAAATAATGCAAATTCAAAATAATGGAGCAACATTTAAACAAACTGAAAATCTTTTAAAAGGTCAGCCTAGAATTCCTTATTGAGTAAAAATATACTTGAAAAACAAAGGCAAATAAAGACCTTTTACAATAAAGATTTGAAAGCATTCATCAGGAGAAGACCTAGACTAGAAAAAATGTTCAAGGAAGTCCTTTAGAAGAACAATGAAACCAGATAGAAGTCTGGATATAAGAAAGGAACAAAGAGCTCCAGAAATGTATGTACATTAATTTAAATATTTTTTTTTATATTTAAGTTTCTTTAAAAGCAACAGTGAGAAGCAAAGATAGTAAAAACATATTGTGGAAATTATAACATATATAGGGGTAAAATGTAGGACAATACTTGCACAAAGGACAGAAGAGGGGAAAAAATGGGAGAACGCCATTGTAAGGTTCTTATGTTATAGGCAAGTAGTATAATACCAAATAAAAATAGACTGTGATCTTAAGATATATATTGGAAACCCCAAAGCTAGAACTGTAGGATATCCATAGATTATTGGATATTCATAACACACTTCTAAATAACCCATGGTACAAAGAAAAATAAAAATAGAAATAAAGTATTTTGACTCAACTAAAAATGAAAACATCACATATCAAAATTTGTGGGATGTAGCTAAACCATTTTTAGAGGGAAATTACTAATTTATTATTAAATTGCACTAAATGGCTATTAAAGAAGAAATGCCTCAAGTCATTGACTTCAGCTTCTCCTTTAAGAAACTTGCAAGAATGAATGAAATTGAAAGTAAGCAGAAGAAAGGAAACAATAAAGACCAGAGAAGTAATAAAGTAGAAAATGTAAAAATAATAGAGAAAAATCAATAAAACCAAAAGCTGGTTCTTTAACAACAATAAAATTGATTTAAAAAGACTTCTAGTCAGGCTGATCAGAAAAGATAAGATATAAATTATCAGTATCAATAATAAGAGAGGTGGCATTACTACAGAGTCTATAGATATTAAAAGGATAATGAAACATTGTGAACAGCTTTATGCTAATAAACTACCAATACTCACTCAAAAAGCAATAATGTGAATACCCCTGCATCTATTAATGAAAGTAAACTTGTAATTAAATAGCTTCCATGAAAAAAACTCCTGTTCAGATAGCTTCACTGGGGAATTCTATGACACATTTATGGAAGAAATAAAGCCAATTCTAAACAAACACTTCCAGAAGACGGAAGAGGAATAAATATCTCCCAACTCATTTTATGAGGCCCGCATTACTCTAATACCAAAACTAGACATCAACAATATAGCAAAAGAAAATAATAACCCAATATTCCTCATGAACACAGATGTAAAATTTCTTAAAATTTTAGCAAATTGAATCTAAAATATATAAAAAAAGATAATAAATCACGACAAAATAGAATTCATCCCAGGAATGCAAAGTTGATTTAATATTAGAAAACACAATTCTCCAAATTAACAGACTGAAAAAAACCCCATATGATCATCTCAATGGATCCAGAAAAGGTCCTGGGCAAACTGGGAATAGAGAGAATTTCATTAACCTGCATACAGCATTTATGAAAGATCTAGCAGCTTTATTTTTAATAGCTAAAAAGACAACCTAAGTGTCCATCAACAGATAAATGAATCCTCAAGATGGAATTCTACACAGCAATGAAAAGGAATGAACTTTTTCCCCACAGTTCACAGAAGTTTTTCTTTTTGTCTTAGTTTTTAAAATAATGTCAACTTTTATTTGAGAGTACATGTGCAGGTTTGTTACATAGGTATATTGCCTGATGCTGCCAGGTAGTGAGCATAGTACTCAATAGGTAGATTTTCAGCTTTAGTCTCCCTCCTCCCACACTCCTCCTCCTTCTAGTGGTCCCCAGTGTCTATTGTTCCCATCTTTATGTTTGTTTGAACCCAAGATTTAGTTCCCATTTATAAGTGAGAATATATGGTACTTGGCTTTCTGTTCCTTCATTACTTTGCTTAGGATAATGGCCTGCAGCTACATCCATGTTGCTGCAAAGGACATGATTTCCTTCTTCTTTAGAGTTCTGTAGGAGTCCATGATGTATATGTACCACATTTTCTTTATCCAATCCACTGTTGATGGGCACCTAGGTTGATTCCATGTAATTGCTATTGTGATTGGTGCTGTGATGAACATATGAGTGCATGTGTCTTTTTTGTAGAATGATTTATTTTTCCTTTGCATATACACCCACTAAGGGGTGTGCTAGGTCGAACTGTAATTCTGTTTTTAGTAGGAATGAACTTTTAATATACAAAATGACATGGATAAGTCTCAAGATAATTGTGCTGAAAAAATAAGTTAGACCAAAAATAAAAGCATATATTGTATAATGCCTTTTATATAAAATTATAGAAATGCAAGTGAATCTATAACAAAACAGAAAGATCAGTCGTTACCTGGGTTGGGGAGAAGGGATGGGTGGAAAAGATAGATTACAAAGGGGGATGAGGAAGCTTTTGGGGTAACAGATAGTTCATTACCTTGACAGTGGTGATGGTTTCATGAGTCAATGTAGTTCAGAGAGTCAGAGGACAGATCAGAAAGTGCTCAGAAAAAGGAAGAGCAGGGGCTTCCAATATTATGCAGACCTATATTAATATCAACAGAGGCACCAAGACTGTTGGCAAATACTCTAAACATCTGAAGACAGAGAATGAGAATCCCCTTTAATTATCTATTGTGCCTGAAATCAAGGAAGTTACCATTATAGTAAAGACCAGGGCGAGAAATACAGAATTAAAGACTCAGGACAATCAAGTGGCACTAAAGAGGAACTAACACTTTTGAACACCTGTCGTGTGCCAGGCACTATGAGAGATGTTTTACATGTATCATCACTCTATGTGTTACAGTCTTGATATACACTGTCTCTAACCCTCACACCAACCCTATACATATAATTATTCCTAGTTAAAGATAAGGACCAGGAAGCTTTTTTAGGTTAAGTGACTTGTTTAAGGTCAATAAACAAGTAAATAGAGTAATATAAGATGTGTAAAAGAATTGTAAGAGTAAATAGGCTGAGGATGGTGGTTGATGCCTGTAATCCCAGCACTTCGGGAGGCTGAGGCAGGTGGATCACTTGAGGTCAGGAGTTCAAAACCAGCCTGGCCAACATGGTGAAACTCCATCTTTACTAAAAATACAAAAAAAAAAAAAAAAAAAAAGTTAGGTGTGGTGGCAGGCGCCCGTAATCCCAGCTACATGGAAGGCTAAGGCAGGAGAATCTCTTGAACCCAGGAGGCGGAAGTTGTAGTGAGCTGCAACCATGCCATTGCACTCCAGCCTGGGTAACAAGAGTGAGACTCCGTATAAAAAAAGAAAAAAAAAAATTAATAATTAAAAAGAATGGGAACTGAATATACCCAAGCATGTGGGGAGAGGGTGATTTTGATTTTGAATGCAGTTATTAGAGAATCCTCTTATTTAACTCCCCTCATAATATCAAGCCGAGATTTTCCAAGAGGAAGGTACATTTCTTCTGGAGATGAGAATAAAGACCAGGAAGTTCAGTTACTCCTCCTGGATGAAAACTTTTCCTTTACTTTCAATTTTAGATAATTAAGATTTTTTTTTTTTTTTTTTAAGGGAACTGGTTTGGTCCTTCAGATAACCTGGTTTGTTTAGGGTCTCTCAAGATGGAGTTGGAAAATTTAAGAAAACTCTTTCATGGTACTTGATTGCACTTCTCAATGGGAAAATGTGTTCTTTTAATATTTTTGCTTGGTGAGCCAATGTTCAGAGGGTAGTCAAATGAGTGAAAGAGGCTGTATGGTGCATTCATGGCTGGGGCTTGAACATCAGGGGTAGATTTTATGTTTCAAGAGAGGAGAGTTGAATGCCGGGAGGAAAATATAGAGGTACTTTGTGGAAAGGGAATTATTTATTGAACTGCCTTCTAAAGATTACAAAGGCCACAGTAGGCAGGAATTTTATTAGCCTTTGCATTTAAGTGGCCAGAGGCAGTTTTATTATTTCCAAGAAATGATCTATCAGAAAAAAAAGGCCACAGAAAGGATACTCAGACATTACACTTAGTAAATACACCCTCTGTACTATGAACTTCTTAAGTGCTCTCCCAAGTGTGATAACCTGATAACATAAAACAACAATATTCAGGGATTGTGGCTTTTAGTCCAAAGAGCAGTAAGAATTGGAATAGAGTCTAGAATGGTCCTGGGTAAGATATTTGATTCATTAGGTCAGATCTTACTGTGGTCAAATTATGTAGGTGAGCCAAAGGCCTTGCCTTCTTAGTTTAGTGTCTTACATACTTTTTGTTTCTTTAGAACCTGAATTAGTTGTCAGTACATTGCTTATTGATAATTCCATAATCCAGTAGCAATCAGGATGAAATCTTTAATTTTCTATGAATAAAGGAACACAATATACTTTACTTTTTAATAATACATTGTGTTTTTTTTTTTTTTTTAATTCCACCAGTTTCAAATGTTAGGTACTATTTCATCTTATTTCTAACACATTTATCTCTTGGGTTCTGGAACTTAGTTGGTTAATGTGAGGCTGCTACATTTGGTCTATCAACCTAACTGGAATCCCAACAAGATGTTGTTCCTGCTACATTTCCAGTTACTCTGTGAGCACTCCAGAAATACTGCTTGATGAAGGTAAGCCAGATTAACCAGAGACTGATCCCATTGTTTTCATGTTTTAAAACTAGTTTTTCAATTATTGATGCTATACTCCAAAAATATGGGAGGAAGATGGAAGTATTATTAAGATTAAATTCATGGTTGGCTTCTGTTCTATAAATTGCATTGGCCAGCACCTCTTCTGGGCGTTTTCCCAACATGAAGCTTATTGATGACACCACAACTGACTCTGAAGACAGGGTTAGTTCATGTGATATCTCGCCCTTACAAAAGTGGGCTTTCCTGAGTGAAAGAAACTTTTCATTGGTTCTAGAAAGAGTCCCCATTTTAAAATATGTGGTACATAGTTATGAAGGTTGCTTGACTGTTGCTTTCTGAGATGTCCCTAATTTATTATTATTATTTTAGATGAATGCAAGTGCCTATATAGTCAGACACAAATAATTATCTGCTCATGAATTATAGTGGGCTACTACTGCAATAATTGTTTAACATTTTAAAAAATAACTTGACGCCGGGCACGGTGGCTCATGCCTGTAATCCCAGCACTTTGGTACGCTGAGGCCTGCGGAGCACCTGAGATCAGGAGTTTGAGACCAGCCTGACCAACATGGAGGAGCCCCTCTCTCCTAAAAATACAAAATTAGCCACGTGTGGTGGCACATGCCTGTAATCCCAGGTACTTGCGAGGCTGAGGCAAAAGAATCGCTTGAACCCGGGAGGTGGAGGTTGCAGGGAGCCGAGATCATGCCATTGCTCTCCAGCATGGGCAACAAGAGTGAAACTGCATCTCAAAAAACAAAAACAAACTTGAGATTTAGACAAAAATTAATTATTTGTTTCTAAATATACTGTTATTCTCAATTTATGACAAGAGAATAATAAAAACTAGTATTTCCAAGATAAATCTTCAGACAAGATTCTGAAGTACTTTTCACATATTTAAATTATGACAGTTTATTATGCCAAATACCATGTTAAGTTAGGTCTTTGAGATACATTTTTTCATTTAATCCTCACAATGATCCAATGAGTAAATCTTACCTTATCCAGATGTCACCTATAAATAGACTTAGAGTGAAGAATTAAAGAACAAAGAAATAGGCCAAAAATAGGGTATGCCCTAGGCAGCATCTCTCTCTTACCAGCAGTTCCCTTCAAAATGAGATTTCAAAGTCAGAGCAACCCAGCCATAGTCACAGAATCATAAAATAGGAAAAGTTGTTAGATGAGACTCAACCTAGTGAAAACTAATATGATGATTATGGGAAAATAATTTAAATAACAAAATACTATAGATAAAAGGACTCTGAATTATATCCAGACTCATGCCTTACACTGAACTTCCAACATTTATATCTTTTCATTCATCTTTCTATGACTTCATTTGCTAGAATTTTAATAGAATTTCAGATATAGAATTTGCTCACTTCACTTCTTTTTTCCCCCTCCTCTTCAAGTTGAACATTTTTCTTGATCTTTTGGGAGGCAATAGCTTAACTCAAAAAAAGATGGATCTGTATCTGCATTTATAGGGATATTTGGTCTTTAAAAAGTGGAACTGTATTAGTCCTAATCCCCAGTTAGCTCAGGGGAATTCATTTGCCTTAAGGAGAGAAACTCAGCACTTCCCTATTTACTCTTGTGGTGGGATCATATTTTGACCTGTTAATCTCTTACCTTCCTATATTTTCCTCTTGCTCTTTCTCTCCATTCACACAGAGACTAGGCTCCACGTTCATTGTCCCAGGGAAGGCACATGGCAAGGCAGAAAGTAGCTGAGTCTACAAGTCTTTCTGGCTTTCGTTATCCAAAACCCTAAACCTTTAGAAGAAAGTGTTTGCCAGACAGAGGGTTTTGAAGAAAAAAAAAAAAAAACGGAGAAGAAATTTTCTCCAAACTGAAGAGACTGAAAAGAAATATTCTCTGGCTAGCAGGGGTAAGGAACATTCACACCTTGATGACTTGTTACGAGTATACGACTCTTGAGCTGGGTACAAATCCGGGCAAAGGCAGAGGAAAGCTGATGAAAGACTGATGTTAAGTATCCCTACGACTCCCCCTAATGGGGGCTCAGAATCAGAAATTATGTTACTACAGACAATAGAAGGTTATATCTCTAGTACACTTAAGTTTGTGGATTGAGATTCACATCTACCATACCAGTTAAAAATTTTTGTTATATTACATGTCTATATGTAGCTATAATGACGTCCATCAAAAAACAAAACCTGGAAATAACCTAGTGCTTGATTAAACCAGTTATGATATATGCATATATAAAAACTATTCAACTATTTGAAATATTTGTGAGGTGGCTTAATTATATAAAGATATTAAAATATTCTATGATATGAAAATACAAATAAGAAATATGGACAGTATGATCCAATTTTAAAAGAAAAAGGTACAAATAGGCATAAATAATAAACTAGAAGAATATATATAACATGAGTGACTTTAATTTTTCCCTTTAAATTTTTCTTCAGTTGTTAAATGTTCTATAAGTAACAGGTATTCTTCTTGTAATAAAAACAATACAATAAAAATCATAAAATAAAATGCATTTCATTTACACTGAAAATATGACACACTACTTTTATGGAGAAGGTCAGGGACAGAAGACTCCAACCCTTCTCAAACAATACTGCTGACATGGTGACTGTAATAATTCCTATACCTGCTAGGCTATTATTGCCAAAATGATGCTTAAAACAAAGCTGGAGAAAGAGCATGAAAATAAAAACATGAAATGTCAGAACTGGATAATAAGAAAAACCAAATATGCGCAACTTGGAATGGAGAAAGAGAACAATATCCTTATACATTTTTTTGTATCATGTCTTATATAAAGTAGGTGCTTAGCAAAGAGTGAATGAGCCTGGAAACAAACAAGGAAAGGACATTAATTGTCTAGCACTCTGGAATATAAAAAGGGCAAAGGAAGTTTTGCTTTATTAACTTGATATATTTTCTAAAGAAAACATTGGTGTTTACTGTTAAGGATCTCCAACATGGAGACTATTGAATGTCAGATGAGAATTTATGATAATAGGAGGCTATTTGGAGTATCCTGTTAGAAACTAGGATAAGGAATTCTGATTTTGACTTGATAACCAGAAGATTTACATACCAATATATAACATTAGGATACTTCTGCTGTACTTTTGGAGGACAACTAGATAGACTGAGGCAAAATGTACTCAAAGAAGAAAAATATTATGAATATGACATTTAATTTGAATTGCATTACATATTAAATATATTTGAACTAGTTATTGCTCAGTGCTTTTCTATATTAACAAATATATGATAACCAAAGTAGGTAACTTAGAATCACTCATTATTATTTAGCACTTACATACTTCCTAGTGTCTCGATAACTGCACATAACATTAATGTCAGATATACTAATGGGAGACTAAATTTCATTAGCTGTAAATTCCACACACTATAACTTCCAATGCCACTAAGAAACTTTATTATACATACTCTGATCAAATTGCTTTACTTTCGGCTGTGTCCTTGAAGCTGAAAACAAATGTGGAATTCTTATGAACATGAAACACCTCCATATAAGCATTGTTTCTCTGCCTAGTTAAAATTGTACTCACCCTTGGGAGCGTCACTGAGTTTATTTCTTTGAAGAATGAGCACCTTCAGCAATGGAAACCTATTTCTGAAGCTGCTTCTGTGGCGTTTCACCCATGAGGACTTAGGACTGAGTAGATCCAAGGAGAGGGAGTGGATGGCATTGTTGCTGAGGTTTAACACTTCCAAAGCATGTAAGTATGCAAAAGGGCTTAAGGTTATTTTTGATATGAGATTGTTACTGAGGTCCAGATGTTTTATTTTCCACTCTTCTTTTTTCATGTGAAACTGTAAGGTAACTCTAAAGAAACTGAAACTTACATCCACAGTGGCTGCTGTTTGTGGTGTGTCCACAGGTATATCATGCTTTCCGGTAAAAGAACAATTTGTCAGAACATATTCATTCCATTGGCATTCAGAATTGAATAAAATATTACTTTTTCTTGATGCATTTGTCATTATTCCAGTAAAATAAAGACCTATAACTATGGTAATGACTCTGAAACAGAGGTTTTTCATAATGCCTGGAAAAAGGAAAATGAATTGACTTATTCACAATAATATAAAAAAACTAACAGCAAATAAGCAGAAATTTTAATTTTCAATTTAAGATTTAGGAAAGTTATCCTGGTTGCCAATTTAAGCGAATGTTTGATTTCTTACTGGGGCATGAAAATGTAGCTACCAAAATGACATAGCCATAGTATAAAATTACATTTTTGTCACATTTTAAAGAAAGGACTCCCCTGATTTTTCGGAAAATACATATTCACTTAGGCCTTACCTCTGCATCTGCTTTTCCAGTATTGTTCACTCTGCAGTGTGCTTTGGGATGAATGAAACCTTACCAAGATTAAAGACTTCCCTGTTTCCTTGCAGGCCATTAATACAGAGCAAAGTCTACTATGCTTATCTACAACATCATAATCAACCATGTGGTTTATTACATAAATGACAACCAGTTACACTAAACCATGACCCTCCATAACTCTACGACTAAAAAGTTCAACTCACAAAAAGAGGCTCTTATTTTTCATAACTAGAAGAATTACAAGCTTTGCTGTGTGGCTTTTGTGACTTTTCAAATCATTATGAAATCATTTAGATATATACAACATAATGTGTTATCAAATACATGTTCTGGCTCTGAACCATGAAGATGTAATAAGATACAGAAACACTGAGTATCTTTTGTACCAAAAATTTTTGAGAAGAAATTGAAAGTTTTTATAAAAGAAATGTGTTACAATTCCTGAATGTATCATAAAAGTAATTTTAAAAATGGGTAATTTTTGTGATGTTTTAAACTAAATTCCACTTAAAAACCACTGTGTACAAATAATCCATTAATGAGTATATGAGTTTCCAAGAAATCATCCCTTCCTCTGTTCTAATGGCACTCAGTTTAGTTTTCATCACTGCAGCAGTCTGAAACACTAAAATGACTTAACTGAGTTTCTTGCCTCTGCCTCTTGACTTTTCTTCTTCATGATCCATCCTAGGTGACTCCAAAGGATTATTTTCTTACAATAATGTTTTCCCTATATTATTTCGCCTATAGTCCAAATCCCTCAGGTTGGTATTCAAAGCCTGTGTTATCTAGGTAAACTTATGACCTAGCTTGATAAGTTCATGTGGAGCCACTAAAAGATGTGGCTTGTGCAAAGAATGATCTATGCATATCGCATGCTGAAATTCACTTTCAGTTCATTCCCAGTTCCAAGTTCAATGCCTTTTCCTCTGAGCCATAGTCTTGAGATGGAGTTTCGCTCTTGTTGCCCAGACTGGAGTGCAATGGCACCATCTCAGCTCACCACAACCTCTGCCTCCCGGGTTCAAGCAATTCTCCTGCCTCAGCCTCCCGAGTAGCTGGGATTACAGGCATGTGCCACCACACCCGGCTAATTTGTATTTTTAGTAGAGATGAGGTTTCTCCATGTTGGTCAGGCTGGTCTCGAACTCCTGACCTCAGGTGATCTACTCACCTTGGCCTCCCAAGGTGCTGGGATTACAGGCGTGAGCCACGGCACCCGGCTAGCCACAGTCTTAAGTATCCTTCCAGGCTCACCTCACATCCTATGTCCTGGTCATTTTTCCTGCTTTAGCCTCCATATTTGTCTATTTTTACAGAAATCTTTCAGTAAACACTGAAGGAATGGATACATATTAGTAACATTCAGCATTGTGATTGTTTTGCTTTGTATCTGTTCTGAACTCCTAAAAAAGAGAACATTATCTATCTATCTAATGTTTTATATTTTTAATAGTCTGCAGTCTGTCACTGGGTTATGCTGTTTCTGTGTAAATGAATGCATGGAGTGAAGAGAATGAAATTTACAATATAATTTTAAAACTTTTGTTTCATACAAGGTCAATCCTCCCATATTTTCAAGGGCATTTAAATTCAGGTACACATGGCCATGAACAGCAAAGGTGCCCTACAGCATGGAGGAGTGATTTATTTTTACAGTGTGCTTCTTATGCAATACTAGAAATTGAATTGATTTGCCCAGGAAGAAAGACATTTTTTCTACATTCAAAGCTGAGATCATTATATATACAACTGTGCACCAAGCTAATGTAACAAAATCAGCAACAAAAAAATATAGTCACCACTCACAGGTACATTACTTTGTAGTGTTGAAGAGAAAGACATGGTTGAAAAATACTTTTTCTTAAGTGGACATGAATTAAAATTGCCCTGTTTCTTTTTAAGCTGAAGAGATTTATACATGATAGGTTTGAGTTCAAAACAGCTAGACAAGGACAATCTTATATCTTAAAGTGAAAGGTGTTAATTTGTTAAAAAGTTATACTATTTATAAATTTATACGTATTAGGTAAGCAACCACTGTGAACTCCAGAAAAAGTTGCTTAGGAAACTGGCAACAATTAGGCAAAATGTAAATTTCAAAAGGGACATAGTCAAGCTGAAGTATGAGGAAGCAGTTAGAAATAATGGGTGTGTATATTTGTGTGTCAGCTAGTGAAAGACAGGAAGAAGGCAGCAGAAAAAGCAAAGTATTATAGAAAGGAAATGAAGAGTTCATTTACACATAAAAGAAAGAGGGTGGGAAAACTGAAGGAAAAAAGCAACAGAGGCGACTTCAGGTAAGGACAAGATCTGGAAAGTAATATTGCTTCTAAGACATACCTTTGTATACTAAGTGGTTTTCAAATGGGTGGATTATCTGGATCAAGCCAGGTAGGGATTTAAGACCTGAACCTTTGAGGCTCCACCCATCCTGCCATCAAGGCTGCCCAGTGGCCAGCCCTCATCCTTTCACCTCCGGCTTTGGCCTCCTGCCATGGTGACAGTGTGCACTTTCCGCTAGGACACCAGGGAAGCACGACTGGAGAGAAGCCTTTTGCAATGCACAGAGGGGAGGGCATTCAAAACTGGGAATATACAACTTTCTAACTTTGAGTTCTAGGAGTCCAGAGAGATTACATAAACACTGACCGTGTCCCATTCTCAAGTCATATTTAAATTCATCACGTTTGCATGACTAAATAGAAAACAGTTAATATATAACCATTAAATAACAGCAAACAATTTACAGAATTTTTATTGTAAACAGAAGTTCATAACTAGTTATTACAAACTGAATCAACTGAAACACAAGTTAGCAATGTGAAACACATTTATAGGCTTATTTTTGTATGGCATAATTGGTAATTTTTGCCCCCTCAATACTTTTAAGAAGACTGCTAAAATTTTCAGCATTTCAATGATCTCTTCTTTGTCAAGTTTAGCTCCATGACATTCTCATTACCTTAAAAAAAAAACTCATTCAAATATAGGTAGAACTTCTACCTTTCATCATCAAAACTATCACACAAAATTTATTTTTTCACAATGCAAAAAGAAGACAAATGTATATTTTAAAACATTATCAGCAGACCCTGTTTTATGTTGTTTTTACATTTTTTCCATCTGCCCATTATTCTCTAAGAAATCTTGCACTAATTTCATTTGCCCTCCTTGTCATTGCAGACCGCCTCTAGAATACTGTGGTAATTGAAACTAGCATGTACCTGCGCCCCCTCCCAGGGTCCTATCTTTGTCACCCACCTCCCCCACGGCTACTGCTTGTCATATCTGTGCTCAGTGCAGGGATGAGTGTACAGCTGGAAGAGGCAAAGTCAGCATTTCAGTTTACAGAAAAATACCATCTGGTGGACAGAATGAGTTGCTGAAGATTTACTGTGAATAAAAATAAGCCGGCTGGGCACGGTGGCTCATGCCTGTAATCCCAGCACTTTGGGAGGCCAAGGTGGGTGGATCAAGAGGTCAAGAGATCGAGATCATTCTGGCCAACATGGTGAAACCCCATCTCTACTAAAAATACAAAAATTAGCCAGGCGTTGTGGCACATGCCTGTAGTCCCAGGTACTCGGGAGGCTGAGGCAGGAGAATCGCTTGAACCCGGGAGGCAGAGGTTGCAGGGAGCCGAGATTATAGCACTCCAGCCTGGCAACAGAGCGAGACTCTGTCTCAAAAAAATAAATAAATAAATAAATAATAAAAAAGCCATAAGTAAAACTGAGAGTTTGCCCCTGTTCTGCTTTCTAATAGATTTTCCAAGTCTACATTTCAGAGAAACAGCCAGGACTACTGTAAAGTATCCTAAAACGCTATGCCTGTTAACCATCATTTGTATAAAAACATCAAAATAGCCTCTCATGTCAAAAGCACTTCATGGAGATGTATCAAAAACACAAATATTTCCCAAAAAAGAGTAAAAATAGATTATTTCATGAATTACATTTAATAAATAATATTTTGTAATATAGCGTTTTCTGGGTTTTATAAAAATATTTACTTAAACTTTTAAAAGAAATCTAAATAGAGCAGACAAGTAATGAATATGCAATTTACAGAACATCTGAATGAAAATTTCGGCAACTTTTTTCTAAATTCAGATATTAAATGATATTGAATATATTCAAATGAGTTCAAATATCACTACAATGACACTCAAGAGGTTATAAATCTCATTCTTTTCATTTAAAAACTGCACTCAATGTTAGGTAGTAAGTCAATCCAATTTCAGTACAATTTAATGACTTCATAATCTCTAAGGTATTTGATTTTTCTACCAGAGAGAAATGTGACAATATCGAATACAAATTGTTTTTTGTATTGGTTTTCTTATGTACACAATTCAAAGTGACCCCGATAGAATGCTGTTACACTTGACTGCAGGGTTGTGCCCATGCCACATCTCTACTGCCTATTTTACAGTAAACTCCTTTGGGGGCCCTGTCCCTGATCCTGTGGGAGTCTTAATAATACCAGAGAGTTCTTTTCCAATCAAATATATTAAAAATCAACTAGCTTGAGGGTTATAAATAATTACAATGAGATAGTAATATTAGGAGCAGAGATAAATTATTATCCTTATCTAAAAATTATGTGTATTATTTCCTGTATTAGCACTCTTTAATCCAGTGCTTCTGGACTTATTTTCAAGGCATGGTGTACTTACCAGGCCATGCCTGGCCCAAATAACTTGTTTGGGTCTATGGCCTCCCCACTTTCCACTGTGTTGCCCCGAGTGCTGAGGGTATAAACATCTTGGCAACTCTGTTATGTATTGTTAACTCCAGTGTGCCAAGGTCCATTGTTGGGAAACTGAGATAATTCACAAGTAGGTAAATTTGACCTCTGCATCGTATAATATTTTGGAATTGGCCCAACATAGTTTAAAATCGGACAGTGATTGGTCCTTTCTGGGTCTGACATGAGGTTTATTTTCTTTTTAAGTAGAGTAAGCATACCTGTTTTGTTTGACTCTCATCTTCTTATGTAAGTTTAAATTAACCTTTGTTCATCTTTCTAGAGTTTTAAATAATTAAAAAGTCAGTGCAGACAGTGAAAACAACATGGCATTTGGAATCAAGTACATCCAGGTTTGAATCACGCCTGAATTCCAATCCCATCTCTGCTACTTACTATGTGATGTTGGCCAAGTTTCTTCACTTCTCTGAGCTTCAGTTTCTTAATGGGTAAAACCTGGATAATACCACCTACTTGCAGGGTTGTGGTAGGAATTGGGGATATAAACATGCAACGCCTAGGACAATCAATGCCTAGGATGTAGAAGATGCTCAATAAAAATAGTTATCATTATTATTTAAAAGTTAAAGCTCAGATGGTATTTTAATTTCTACCACATTGTGAACAATTGATAGTTATCATTATTTCAAATAAACATTATTTTACAAAATATTTTCTTCCTAGTGCAAAACTAAGGAACCATTGTTTCTATCTCACATATGTAAAGTTCTTTAATGACTTCACTTACATGTGAGAATATGGCTCAGGCTTAATGCACTAGAAATCGGCATCTTTCCTTTTAGAAGCCAAAAGGCAGAGCATGAAACATTGATTTAAATATCCTAAGTGGATCTATCCCCATTAGAGTTACCAAAGTATACTTACAGTGAGTCTAAACAGCTGCTTCAGCCTTTTAATCTTTAGAAAAGGAATAGTGGACTTTTAAAAACACTTCTTTAAACATGAATTTTCATTTGCTTCTCATAATTATTTTAGGGAATAATAAATATGAAGATCAGCGTAAATTAATAAAATGTATTAGAATTTAGGCTCTCTGAGAAGATTTTAACTATGTAGATCATAAAACAGATACAGCAATGCTATGCCATTAAAATAATTATGAGTTATTACAAACTCTGTAAAAATAATGATTTGCATGCATAAAAAAGTCAAGTCAAGATATAAACAAGTTGGTGACCTCTGGGGTTCTTCTAATGAGTGTTTCCACAAGGGTTGTCTGAGATTTGGCAGCCCATGTTCTGGCTGGTTACTTGCACCTTGAAGAGTGTCCCATCAGCACACACGCAGAGCTTGTATCGCACCCACTCACCACTACCCAACTGGTCTCCACTGGAGGAACTGGGTAGGCGGGTGGTGCTGACCATCACAGATCCATTTAGGATGATACTGTTTTCCTATTAGGAAAATACTAATATGATTTATTTACCTCCATGAGTGGGTACAGAACAAAGTCAGTAAACAAAACTTACTGAAATATCAATGAGAAAAGAAGGCAGTAAGAAAGAGTAAAGACACAAACAAAAAAAGAGCAACAACAAAAAACAAACTCAATATCAGGATTCAACAAGTGACTTCTTCGCTTCATATATCCATAATGTATGTAAATAAATCTGCAACATAATTTCTCTATTATTAGTTAAAATTACATCAAAATTCCTAGGTGCATAATAAAACTGATGTGGATAAAGTGTCAGATCATTTTCAGTTTTAAGTCCTAAGAGAACTATAACAAAGTTACTGATTGATAAGTTTGTGATCATGAGTACGAAAAGACTTTTCCTCCGTAAGGGAATTAATTTTAATTTCCAATGTTTTTGCAACACTGCAAATGAAGATTCAAACCATGTAATTTGAAGACCAGGCACTTCCAGTCTGGAGGTTCTTCACGCCCACTGTTCCAGAAACATTATTTTATTGTGGCTCCTTAAAATCCTTCTTGTTAGGGACTCTTAGGCCTCTCTTGCTTTCTCCCTTTCCTCCTTTCTTCTTTTCATTCACTCAACAAATAATTACTGAGTGCCTGCTCCTGCTACATGCCAGACACTATTCTAGGTGCTGGCGAATACAACAGTAAGTAAAATAGGCAAAGCCCAAGTTCTTATTGAGTTGATGTTTAATGAGGTAGGGGGAGACAATAAAAAAAATGAATAGTAAAACACATAAGACATCAGGTGGGATAAATCCTATGAGGAGAAATAAAGCAGGATAAGTAGAGAGAGAGTGAGCAGGTGGGGACTGAGTTTTACATAGGACTACCTGTGGTTTGATAAGGTCACATTCCAACAGAAACTAGAGGAAGTGAGGGAGGAAGCTGTCTAGGTAACTGGGGAAGGGTACTCCAAGCAGAAGTAACAGTGCCTGCAAAGGCCCCGACGTGAAGATGTGGCTGGATTCCAGGGACAGCTATGAGGTCAGTGTGAAAGAAGCACGGAGAGTGAGGGGGAACAACTGGTAGGAGATGAGTCAAAGAAATACCTGAGGATCAGACATGTAAGCAGGGAATAGACTTTAGATTTTATTCCAGATTACACGGGAAGCTTTGGAGGATTCTAAATACAGAAATGACTTGATCTTTTTAAAATGGCCACTCTGGCTGTTGGGTAGAAAACAGACTGTGGGAGTGAATATTTGGAAGTAAGATCAGCTAGGAGGCTGTTCCAACCATCCAGGCAGGAAATGACAGCAGTTTACACCAGGGTGGTGATGGCGAGAGGTGGTGAGAAATAGCCAGACTCTGTATCTTCTGAAGGTGGAGCCAGAAGGCTTGCTATGGACTGATGGGTGTCATTTAATGGTACAGGAATACTGAAAGAAATGCATGCTTGTGGGTAATGGAGAATCTAAATTTTCAACTATTAAATTTGAGATGCCTATCAGATATCGAAATGGAGAATGTAAGTAGGCAGCGAGATATGTGACTCTGAGTTCAACGGAGAGGTTAAAGCACAATTCCAAATTTGGGAGGCATCAGCTTACAGAGGGTATTTAAAGCAAAGAAAGAAAATTGGTTATAAACAATGGAGATGGCTAATTGATTATGCAGTGGTAGCATATGGAATAGACAGCAATTCTTAAGTGACTAGTTTTCCAATTTGTTCCAATGCTGCCATCTTGTGGTCATTTAATTTTACTTTCTGTAAATTTTTTTTTTTTTTTTTTTTTTGAGACGGAGTTTTGCTCTTTTGCCCAGGCTGGAGTACAATGGTGCAATCTCCACTCACTGCAATCTCTGCCTTCCGGTTTCAAGCGATTCTCCTGCCTCAGCCTCCTGAGTAGCTGGGACTACAGGCACCCGCCACCACGCCCGGGTAATTTTTGTATTTTTAGTAGAGATGGGGTTTTGCCATGTTGGCCAGGCTGGTCTCGAATTCCTGATCTCGTGATCCACCTGACCCGGCCTCCTAAATCCCTAAAGTGCTGGGATTACAGGTGTAAGCCATCGTGCCCAGACTAAATTGTTTCTTAAACAGCTTTTTCAAAAAAGCAGTTTAATTGATAAAATTATTTGTAATGATTGGCTTATACACTTTAACCACTGATATTAACAAAGTTATAAAGCTAATTATCTTCTTAATACTAGGTTCTTTTCCTTTAACAGTGAAGAAACTGATATGTGTATATGTATATTTCAAAGTATTTAAATACTTGTCATATTAACTACAAGGTAGAATGGGACAAGAAGTGGCAGGTAGAAAAAAAAAAGGTGTGGTAAGTTGCTAAAGGTCTCTATACAAATATCTTGCTTCTGTGACTTTCTACTGCTGAGAATAGCAGTCGTACTGTGGCTATTCTCCAACAGTGTTCTTAGAAGAATGGCTTCTTACACCACAATATACGTAAAAATTAACTTGGTAGGTAACTGAGTTTCTGGCAATAATTACATTTTATGTTCATCTTTACTATTTAGAGATGGGATTATGTGTTGTTGGGGGGAAAACTGCTTACGAAAGTAAAACAGCTACTTTTAAACAGTGTTTTTCCCAAGAACTATGAAATTGAAATTTTTTTAATAAGGAAGAATGATAAGTCCCTATGTTTAAGTTCCCTTTTGTCATGTAATGCTTGGTAAGACAAATTTAATTCGCTTTAGTTAAATAATATAGTGTAGGTACCCAAAGCCATTTTGAATAAGTATACTTTGACCAGAATTGTGAGCCATTAAAAGTTTTTGGACTTACAGCACATGAAATACCATAACTGTAGAAGTTCAGATATAATCTGTTAAACACAAAGAAAATTCACTTTCAACAGCCACAATAAAGACAAAAACCTTTTTCCTTTACAATTAATAATAGATTAAAATACATTTTTAATAAATATGTCTAAATAAAATAATTTTATACATTTGCTAATTGTTTTTTTTTCACATCACTGGATATGAAACTCAGGAAGGGATCTGAAAAATCTTTAATTAAAAACAATAACTCCAAGGCATGAATATTTACTTTGATCTTCCAGAATTCTCTTTTAGAAGGTTTTTGGGTTTTTTTTTTTTTTTTTTTTTTTTTTGCCTTCTAAAACAATACAAGCAATCATTATACAAGAAAAAAAAATACAGGCTACTAGAAATAAAAATAAAACAAATAATCTGTTATCTTGCTATCCATAACTAAATATTGTTGACATTTTGGCATACCCTGCCAGGTTTTTATAAACATACATATGTTTTGAAGAATGAAAATGTATTTCACGAACTGTTTTGTAACTTTCTTTTACTTCACAACCCACTTTGAACATATTTCCATGTCAAAAAATAGACAATTATATCATTTTCAATAATTGTGTACTATTCCACATATGGATTTATGTATCCAAGAACCTAATAATTCTCTTAAGCTCTTAAAAGAATACTCACCGCCTTTAACTCCATATTACCACCCATGTGAAATTCAATGGTTTTGCCCATAATGAATACTCCTTCATTTCCACGCACAATAGCACGCCCATCAACTTTTATATTTAAATCACTGGTAGCATTGCTGGTAATCTGAAAATTTAAAAAACAAGTACTAAAAAAAGTTTCTAAATTAATGTGAGAATTGTTATCAGAGGTAGAGAAACAGAAGTTTCAGTCATGAGACATGAAAGATGTTTCTATTAATGTTTTAGAGATGTGGAAACTGAGATAAAGATGACTTGATAATGATCACACAAGCTAGTTATTGACAAATCTAGAATTAATCCTTTCCAGTGTTCTGGAATATATTCCTTTATACTACTTTAAAATAGTACAACTCTCCATCCACTTTATAACTGTAGAGAGTAACTCTCTCCCATTAGTAAAGCAAAGCCAATAAATCATACCCTTTCAGTAGATGCTTTTTGAACATTTAAACTTTTCACTCCGCTTGGCAAGTGAAACTCATGAGTTTCATAGTCTGTGCTGAATAAGATATTTTGAGTCCTCGGGTCAAAAAACTGCATGCCGATGTCACTTGTAATAGAAGTTTTGTTGTTTTCTACACTGAGCTTTGTTGTCCCTTGCTGAAAAACAATCTTAAAAAAAAAAAACCAGTTAATTGTGAATATATTTTCAAAGAAGACTGCAAACAAAATTCCTGAACAATATATTTAAAAAATTACAAAAATTACAGAAATTTAAAAACCACAATAATAGGCTAACTTCAAATACTTTTAACTGTGTCTGTCTGTCCTCCCTCCATCCACTTGGAAGAAGAGTTCTTTAGAATGAAGGCTTATACGTTTATTTGCTTATTAGCGATGCAAAAATACATGAGTCATGGAGGAACATGGCCCAAGGCCTAAGATAGGCAGGGGTGGTGGTAAGAATACCTCCTTGAGGTTTTATTCAGTTGAAAACTATGTTTTCAACTCTTGGCATGGGATGCCACTGACTAGATTGGCATATTCTCTTCCAGAGCCCCCAAAACTACAGAGTATTCTCACTGGGGAAAGTGCTTTCTTAATGGCTTCCTCATATGGAGAAGCAAATAGTAACCTACGTATTCTCATACTAATTACATCTGTCATAGAAAATGCTACCATTGAACAAAATATCAAATATTAAGAAATCATCTAACAGATTATAAAAGCAATAGTATTATTAAATATTAATATTTATGGATGTTTTAAACTGTATTCACTATATTCATACATTGATAGATATATTATAAATACACTAATTTTTCCAAGGGAAAATATCTCTTTCCAATAATCAATCTAGGTTTTTGCAAAGTATTTTTCTCTAATGCCCCTCTCCTGTTTGCATTTCTTTCAGTTAATGTGGCAACTTACAGGCTGGTTGTTGCCAGTGATGACCAAATTTTCATTTCGCCTTCCTCCTACTGTGCTTTTATAAAGAGGATGGATCACTCCCATGTCAGATACTTGCTTAAATCGAAGCAGGCCACTTTCATGAAACTCCATACTATCACAGCCATTTGGTCCAATGCGAATCACAGCCCAAATAACAAGTGTTATCTGAAAAAGAACACAAGTCCACTGTTGGTAGGCTGCATACATTTAATGTAATTGGAAAACAAATAGAAAATATTATCGCCAAAACGTTAAAGACCTCCTAAAATGTTTAATCAGTGAGGTAAATATATCAATTAGTTTTCCACTTATAAACAAAACCAATTTTATTTTTATTAAGGTATTACATGCAAATAGCTAAAAGTCAAAATGTGCTAAAGGTCTATAATTTAAAAAGAATAGTTTCTTATTTTTTCTACCCTCTCCATATCTCATTCCCAAGAACAACCACTTTCAACAAATTTAGCTATTTCATCCAGAATTTATCTCCTTAGTTCTAAATATATATATTTCTTCTAAATATATGTTAGTTTTTCAATTATCATAATTTAGGTTTTATCTACTCATTTTCTATTTTAGCAGATGAGAAATTTAGCTCATTTATATCTCTTTTCTTTTCCAGCTCCAATCTCAAGTTTTAATTAAATCCAAGGTCATTATTTTCAGTATTACAACCATGTAAATATTGTTCATTACCAAACCAAATACTGTCCTATAATGGCAGTTTCTTTCCTGTACCTTGTCTCTCAGAGTTTAATACTTCGTTTTCCTTAGTTTCTTTAAAAATCTAATTAATCTCAAATCCTCCAATATTTCTGTAAAATCTCTCAATACAATATTCTGTAGGTCTGAGCCTCTCAGATAATGTATTAGGTCTATTTTTCTCTCTCGGGAAATCTTTCTGGAACCTTTATCTTTCTGGTTTGGTCTGTGTGGGCTGGACTGGTCTGTATGGGCCCCCTGCACAGCTGTAATCATAAACTTTCCCTTACTTTCATGCTGAACTTCCTTTTGTTCTTCTCCTGTGACAGACACCCAGTTTCCTATATCCTCGTCTTTCTTTTGGTAGAGCACATCCTCCAGTGGCTTCTCAGCAATGAATGTATGAGAAGTAAAAATTTTTGGAAAGTGTGCATGGCAAAAATATGTCTTCATAATTCTACACATTTGCTTGCTACACTGGCTAAGTCTACAGTTCTAGACGGAAAATTATTTTCTTCCTGAATTTTGAAAGTCATAGATTTATTGCCTTCCAGGTCCCAATGCTGCTTTTGGGAGGTCCTATTCCATTCTGATTTTGTATTCTTTATAGATAACCTGTTTTTTTTCCTCCTCTGGAAGATATTAGGATCTTTTCTTTATTACTGGTTTTCTTAAATTTCATAATGGCCTTGTGTCTTTTTATGCATTACACTGGACCCAGATGGTAGTTTTCAATCTGTTCTAGGAAATTTTCTTGATTTATGTATTTGAGCATTTTCCCCCCAGTGTTTTCTGTGCTCTTTCTGAAACACCCATTAATAGCATGTTAGAGCTCTGGAGTTGATTCCTTAATTTTGTTGAAATTTCTGGAAGAGTTTTTTTTTATCCTCTAATATCTTCTGTCTGTCTGTCTGTCTGTCTATTTATCTATCTGACTACTTATCCATCTTCCCACCCACCCATTTATCTCTGTGTGTGTGTGCATGTGTGTGTGTGCGCATACACATTTCTATGAGTTATTAATTGTTCCTTTTGATTTTTGATTGTTTTGTTTTGTTTTTTGGTAGAGACAGGGTCTCACTTTATCAGGCATGAGCCACTATGCCTGCCTTGGTCCTTTAAAAAGGCATGTTATTCTTGTTTCATTGATGCAGTATATTCTTATTTATCTGAAAATACTGAATTCAGGTTTGGTTTTTTGGTGTTTTTTTTTTTTTTTTTGGTAGTTTTTGTGGCATTTTCTCTATTCCATGAGTTTCTACTTTTCCCATGGTTTAGGTGTTTTCATCTCTATCATTTTTCAATTCTTCCCACTTTCCTCAAAAGTCTATTGATCCCCGGCTCAGTATTCATACTTAGTGATGAATTCATAGAAA
Organism: Papio anubis; assembly: GCF_008728515.1. Classification (NCBI taxonomy): domain Eukaryota; kingdom Metazoa; phylum Chordata; class Mammalia; order Primates; family Cercopithecidae; genus Papio; species Papio anubis. Next base: position 96,135,989 of record NC_044978.1, read on the forward strand.
AAGGGGTGGGGCTTGTGACTGACAGGTGTCATAAGAGGGATATCAGGTGGCTTTTTCACTGGGACTTGCCAAATGACAGTATCTTCAGATCTTTTTCCTACATGCATCAGGAATCCCAGAGAAGGTTCTTCTGTCTCTTGCCTGGCTGCCAGGGAGCTGAAGGTGGAGGATGAGAATAGAATGTGGGAAAGGAAGTCGCAGGACCGAGACTTCCCTGTTTCGGTATGGAAACCCAACCCCTACCCTCCAGTATCCTCAGGCAGAAAGAATCCTCTCTGGTCCAGTGTGTCCAGAGACATAGTAGTTTTGTGTGACATTAGGAGGGGTAGCTGTCTAACTGCTGGCTGGAAGGGAGAGGAGGCCTAGGGATCTCACAGCTTCTTATACAGATTTTTCAAATGACTTCTCTGTTTTCAGTTCTTGCCTCACTTCTGCTTTTCAAGGTACTGGAACTTCTAATTCCCAGGGCTTTTTAGGGTTTTACAAGGTACTTCCACCAACATCCCTTCCCCAACAAGCAGATTCTCCTCTCTGATAAGTTATCTGCCATTGTTCCTCCTACTTTGTATCTTCATATATTATGGTTTAGGATTTCAGTTGCTTCCCACTTTCTTCAAAGATATTTCTGTTTCTTGACATTGTTACTTTGGAATGAGCTTTTTAGAGAAAAAGATAAAAATGTCTTTATGCTGCCATCTTGACCAGAAGTCTCCGATAAATTTATAAAATGAAATCCATTCAGAATTTGTGCTCCTAGTAAAAATGTACATATCTAATATGAAATTTATGTAGGAAGAGGTCTTTCTGATTTGAGTGAAGAATTAGACAGAAGTACTTTGGACATACATAAATACAAAAAGACTGCCTTGCATGCATTAGAAGTAGAAAATAACACAAAAAGAATCACTTTAAGACTGCTGCAGACTACGTTCATGATCTGAAAATATCTGTACAAGCACATGTCAGAGAGTTTCAAATTTAACCCCCAGATAGTGACAACTTCCGATTAAAAGGATTTCTTCATTAAAAAAGCAAACATCTTTGGAAAAGGCATCCTATCAGGTCCTCAGCACTTCAGTGCAAATCCGTCTACCAGATCCTTGCATCCTTTGACAACAGGGACTTAGGACTATAAAATATAACCTTTTACTGCCATCAAAGGGTTTAAAATTTTAAAATCCAGCTGAGGAGGCAACATTAAATGTAGGAAAAGTTAAATGAAAACAGAAAGGACTATATTTTTAAGGACATGTGAAAGCAATAAAATCATCTTGGCAAAGTTCTCTTCTATTGAGTTGATCCTATCCTTATTAAAAGCCTCATGCTCTAACGACTGAGCTAGCTGGGAGCTACACAATTCTACCCTTGCTAAAAGTTAAGTCCATTAAAGGGATAAACTCATGCACATTTTTTTCTAAATGAAATTAATATGTGAAAATATTAGCACACTAGTTTTTTATAAAGTATTCATTAAAATTCAATAAGAGACAAGACGTATAGAAAAGGAGAAAATAAAGTCTATGATTTCACTATAAAGCAGATAAAAAATTCCCCATGGCAATTAAAAGGAGTATTCTGTACAATATACTCACAATTAAATTGATGACAGCCAGGATAAACAAGAGGATAATCACACAGATGGCTAAATTGCCCTTTCTTCCTCTCAACCCTGTTTTGTGGAGACGATCTTCATCAATCGGAATGTACCCAGCTTTAAAGTTACTGTTGTGCTCCTTATTGACATTCCTTCTCTCAACAGCCTTCTCACGCATGGACTTCTTTACAGGACCATTGGAACTTTGCTAAATATGAAATACAACATAATGGAACAGTTATACCCTCTCATTTTGTGCATTTATCTATTAGGTGCAAATTCATACCTATAGCAAGCTGAACTGGTTACTGACACATTTTCCATGAATCAACTGCAAGTCACATTGAGTCGCAGTTCCAACTAAGGGCGTAACTGTTCTTAGAGGAGAGTATAGAAGAAACTTCAAGGTCACTATCTGATAGTTTTCCTCTCTGCTTTCAACAGTCCCACTGTCAAAGTATACAGCTTGTTTCTGAGCAGAGTTGTTATACATAACCTATAGTGAGTAACTGCTTTTATTAATAATTTATTAATTTTTGTATATATAAATCTGGCCCTCCATATCCATGGGATCCATATCCATGGATTTAACCACTGTGGATCAAAAATATTTGTGGCCAGGCGCAGTGGCTCACGTCTGTAATCCCAGCACTTTGGGAGGCCGAGGCAGGTGGATCACAAGGTCAGGAGTTCAAGACCAGTCTGGCCAAGATGGTGAAACCCCATCTCTACTAAAAATACAAAAAAATTTAGCCAGGCATGGTGGCACGTGCCTGTAATCCCAGCTACTCCAGAGGCTGAGGCAGAGAACTGCTTAAACCTGGAGGGACGGAGGTTGCAGTGAGCCGAGATCGCACCACTGCACTCCAGCCTGGGCAACAGAACAAGACTCCGTCTCAAAAAAAAAAAAAAAAAAAATTGGAAAAAAGGTGAATGGTTGCATTTGCATTTGTACTGAACATATGCAGACTTTTTTCTTGTCATTATTCCCTGAACAATACAGTATAACAACTGTTTACATAGTATTTACATTGTGTTCAGTGTTGTAAGTAATCTGTAGATGGATTTAAAGTATACAGGAGGATGTGCAGAGGTTACATGCAAAAACTACACCACTTTATATAAGGGACTTGAGCATCAATGAATTTGGCTAACCTTTGGGGGTCCTGAGACCACAGATTCTGAGGGATAACGGTATACATTTTCATTTATATGAAAATAAGACTGGGAAGGCTGACACAGCTTTTTACTTATGATTTCACTGACTAGAGCTCACATTACCCTAGATCAGTAGTTTTCAAATGCAGAATGGGGAGTCCTGGGAGGGTTCCATGAACCCCTTTGGGGATCTGTATTTTCAAAATAACAATAAAACAATAACAGATATTGTTTGCTGTTTTTACTCTCCTAGGCCCATGAATGTAAAGGCTACATGACCAACGTGATGACATCATCACTCAATGGAATGTGTGCTTGTATAGCCCAGTACTTTAAACATTTCTCCGTTTTAACTTCTCCTACAGTGAATATCAATGAATATAATGCACACAAACCAAAGCTCTTTGGAATCCTCTGTTTTTTAAGATTGTAAAGAGAACCTGAGACCAAAATGATTTGAGAACCTCTAACCTAGACTATGGTTGAATGACATTTTGGGTAATAATCTTGAATATCAAGAGCACAAAAGAAGTGGGCAGAAATGGATACTGTCCTACCTATTTCTTAGAGCTCTGAGAAAATTCAGTTGTTGAATATGCGTGTATTAAGCGCTTTATGCTTAAACACTAATTCCATAGATACGAATACAAAAGAACTATAGGAAAGGGTCTTTATCCTCTATGTATTAACAGATATGATTTGTGTACATGTTAACATAAAATAGTTAACAATGCAATAAAGCCTGCTGTATGTTCAGGTGCCAAAATTAATAGTCTAGGCAATACACGCTGCAGAGTTCAAAGGGAGGAGAGACAGGATGACCTGGAGTTGTTAGGAAAATGGGGAGAAGTAGATGGGTCAGATATGGCAAGGCAGGGAAAAGAAAGTTGGAAAAGTAGGGCCAGGCCGTGAAGGTTCTTGGACAGCAGGGTACAAATTCTAATCTTTATGTTCTATTTAATTGGGAGTCACTGGAGGTTTTTGAGCACAAATTCAGAATGTTAAATGTGCAGGCATTTGTAGGAGAGGGAAAAAACAGGAGTACCAGTAAGTAGGCTGCTGGGGATGTTGTAGTAATGGAGGATTAAGGTAAGAGGACCTAAACTAAAGTGGTATGAAAAAGGACAGATTAAGAAGATACTTTAAGAGAAGACCTAACTGAATTTGTAGTCAAGTTCCAAAAAAGAACCTCAGTATGGGCTTCTGACAATCCTAATAGATGGGCAACTTAAAAGTGTTAGCCAGAGTTTGAATATAGGTCCCATGAAAGACAGAAAGGACAAAATTCATCCCTCCTGAGACGTAGTCTTTACTCTTCTCTGCCAAACCATGCACATTACTGTCTTCATCTTGATGCATTTAACATTTATTGAATAGTTACTATAAGCCAGATGCTCCAAGCTACCAAGATGAACATAATGTCCACCCTCAAGGAGCTTAATTACAGGCCAGTCAGGTAGATGGACAAGGTCACTAACAGTTCACACAGCATGGCAAGTGCTGGAGTGGAGCAATGCACACAATACAGAAAGGGTACAGAAGAGGAATGCATCTCCACCTAGTAGGCAAGGGCATCAGGGAAGGGTTCTAAGAAAAGCTGAAGGTTGAGTTGACTCTTGAAGGATGGACAGGAGCTAACCAGGCAAGAGAGCTGAGAAGGTCATTCTAGGCAGAGGAAGAAGCGTGGAGACTTCGAGAGGCAACCATCTCTGGGAGAACTAATTTTGGTCACTTTATGTGGATGGTGAGAAGGATAGGTGTAGGGAGAAGCAAGAAATACAGTAAGAGATGTGCTTAGGGGCCAGTAAGCGACATAAATACCATGACAAGAACAATGGACTTTATCCTGAAGGTAAAGGGGAACTACTGAAGAGTTAAAATAGGTTCCCTATACAATCAGATTTGCACTGTAGCAAAATCACTCCAAAAAGAGATGAACTGGAACTGAAGAGCCTAGAAATGAAGATATCAACAGCAAGTTTCTCTAAGAGTCCCAGTGAGGTACTGACTGAGGTTTGACTCTGAAGCTGAAGTCTGGGGAAAGGTGTTAAGAGGCAGAACTGTCAGGATTTGGTGATTGTTTGGATATGAGTGTGGCACAAAGAGGTCAAAGATGACTCCCAAATAGGACTGGCTATATAATTTGTGGGACCCTGGGGAAAAAGGAAATGTGGGGCTCACTGTTTAAATCTCAAGACCCGGACAGCAGAACATTAAACCAAGTGCAGGTCCTTCTCAGCTCCCTTAAACTGGCCTTGGTCCTAAGTTTCTGGCTAGGTTAAACAAGTTAATGGAGGGTTGTAGTCTTTTTAATAGTAAGTATGACAGAGTCCAGTTTTGAACATTTTTGAGTTTGAGATCACTGTGGAAAATTCAGTTAAGTTCAGGGCTGGAGACGTAATGCGTAAATTTGAAGTGGAGACTGAGAAATGGGTCAGACTGCCCCACTTATGTGTAAAGCAAAAACAGAACCAGATGGAAAAAGAATCATCTGAAACAGAAGCCGATAACTTAGGCGGGAAATGAGGAAAGCCAAGGCACAATTCAAATCCCAACAACTCCAAGAAGTTTTGTCTCCTTTCAGTTTCACTCATTCCTCTACGTTTTATTTTACTGTTACAAATCTGCAGCCTGCCTATTGTCTTTAGCTGATTTTTCTGCATCTATTTGGCTGTATGACTTTAAGCTTCTGGAAGGCAGATTTTCCGTCTTTTATCTTCAGAATGAGCCCTCCAGTGACATTTATCTAATAGGTCTCTAAAAAGTTAATTATCTAAGAAAATGGTTCCAAAGGTCAAAACTTGACTCATTTTTTTCAACAATGTTTTAGAATGAGACTTTTTCAAGAGAAACTACTATAATTGTTCAAAGGAAAAGTAAGTTAGGTAAGGGCGAAAGTGACTGAAAATTATTTGTATTATAATAAATCACCCTAGCGATTACATGTATGTATATATTAATACATATATATTTGTGCACGCACACACATATGCATGTACATGTATGCATACGGATAGCTAGATTTTGGGGGGATAAGAAGCCTTTTAAACCATTCTAAGTTACAAGTTTACAGCGCAGGTCAGGAAACCTTGGTTAAATAATTTTTAAAAGTGGACATCAGATAGTTTTAGACTGGTGACGAAATCTTCAAAAACCAAAGCGGGAGGGGAAATCTGGGATGTCTGCATATTGGAGATGGCAGAAACAAAAAGCGGCTGCAAGCTGACACCCGGGCAACAGCTGACCCGTTTCTTGGCTAGTGTCAGGGGAGCCTTCTCGCTGGGGCTGAGGTTATTTTTATCCGAATCGCTGCTGGCGGCTGAACGGGGTACGTCCCTGAAACGTCCCAGCGCAGGCTTCCAGGCTGGCTCCACAGCCTCCCAGGCTCTCTGGACGGAGTCCCCTCCTCACCCAACCCCGCCGAGGGTCAGCCAGGCCAGGCCGAGCCGAGGCCGAGGCCGCTGCTGGCTCCTTGTCCCTAGCTTGTGCCAGCATCCTCGGCGGGGGACAGCTCCTCCTGCCCCGCACCGATCGGCCCCGCCTAACCCAGACCCTGCGGCCCGCGCGCCCCGCACCCCCGGCCAGCCCTCCCGCGGGCCCAGCCGGCAGGACCCGGCCTCCTCAGCTCCTCCAGCCCCCGGCTGGGGCGGTGCTCACAGACCTGCTCGGCAGCCGCTGCCGCCGCCGCCATCTTCCCGCGCCCGCCGCCGCCGCGCTCCCTGCCGGGCCGTGCCCGCCCCTCTGCGACCGCACCCCGCGCGCCTGCGCCTGCGCCCTGGCGGTGGGACTCCGGGAACCCGCTGCTCACACCTTCTCCTCCCCAGCCCGCATCCCAGAAGATCCATATCCCGGCCCTGCGGGCTCAGGCTCCGCCGCGGCCCCTGTCCCTAGGACAGTGGCCTCGGGCGCGTTGTATCGCGCAGGGGCCAGAAGGGGCCTATGGGGATTCTGCGCCACCTCGGGCCACCTGCAGATTCCTCAGAAAAGGCACCCTCAAAAACCGACGACGCTTCTCCCCGTCCCCTTTGTTCCCCACCGCTGAAACCTGGGCACCATCCGGTGCCAAAGAGAGCTCTGACGCTCTCTTTGCTTCTCGGACCAAGGTCTCGTAGGCTAAGGTGGGAGGGGCCGATATCAAGACCACAAGTGGACGCGGACCGGCGTGGTGACTGCGTGGGCAGAAGTGAACAAGTGGTCACTTAGGCAGCTGGAGTCTTGAAGACAGAGTCATCAGGGAGGAAGTTGAATCACTTAGGGCTGCTTAACTTTGGAGGCCTGTGAAGTCTGATGTTTTTATCCTGCGATACTGGGGATGCATTTTTCATTTAGTGTTGGAGATAGTGTTACCATGTATATCCTTGGGAACCTAATTGAACGGACATTTACCGAACACTGGGAAGCCACTCAGATGTACGAGTTACTTGGGTAGATATTCATTGTTCCCTGTTGCAGATATAATCCAATAATTATTTTAGCTGAAAAAAAAATGCAGTGAAGTCAATAGCAACTGTTCCTCATGTAGCTGAATCACTTCTAATAAGCATCTTTGGGCCCTAGTACTGTCTAATTCAGTAGGAGTCAGTACCTAGCTGGTCATCAGTCTCTCTGCATTTCTTTTGTCCCAAATGCTGGAACCACTTGACTCATATTTCTAGACTCACTCCTCTCTGAGTCTGTGGGACAAATCTGCATTTTAGGCAGGAAAACTCTTAAGTTAAAGCCCAATGATGCAGGAGTCAGCAGTAAGGCTCTGTGTTAATATTCTGCCTGTGGTCGCCTTGATCAATTTGCACAACTAGGCTCTTAACTGATTCTGCGTTCCTGTCTCCTAGTCCTTAATTCCTACGCTTTGCATTTTTCTCTCTGCTGGGAAAGTTCTTCTTTCCTGGCTCGCACACTCTTATTCATCCTTCAAGAATCTATTAAACATCGTATTTTCTGTAAAGGCTTCAGAGGCTCCCACAGATTTATTCCTTAACTCTGTGCCTAGCCTTTTGTAGCACTTCAGATTGCATTCTATTTTTATCTTGTCTACCTGCTGACTTCATTCAAAAGATGGTGTGTTCTATCTGGAAGGTAGGTGTCTTACTCAGTAATTAAACAATGTCTGGCACAGTAATTAAACTTAATAAATATCTTAGAAATCTGCCCAGTATCCCAATTTCTAAGCCCTGACTTGATTTTGCCAGCCTCCCTCCCACTTAGGTGGTAAGACACCTGGTAGCCAATTTTCCTGAAACCAAATGCCCCTTTGGCTATCTGAACATCCACTTCCCTTGGATTCTTTCGTCATTGCTGATGTCCGTCTCTGACAGGACATCCCACTATTCTTAATGCCAATTTCTATTCTCTTTTAAAGAGATCCAATTTACTCACATGACCACATTTTAATGTGGGTTATTTTCAAATGTACTATTGTCAGCTTTTTTTCTCCCTGAAATAATGACATTTAAAGTCAACTATGTGCCTGGCAATGCCTCTTTTACAAATGAAGAAATCAAGGCTTGTAGAGGTTAAATGGCTGACCATATTTTCAACTACTAAGGAGCCAGTATTGAATCTAGGTTCATCTGACTAGTCTTTGCTCTTTCTGCCATACATCACAGCCTTTAATTTTGCGCTTTTTTTTTTTTTTTTTTTTTTTTTTTTTTGCCTTTTGCATGATATTAGCATTTGGAAGCACAAAACAGAGCTCCCCAGGGCTGGAGTATGAGTCAGATTATGAAGACACTTATACCTTTGTTCACTTTTCAGTGGTTTGAATAGTGCCCTGCAAAAAGACATATCCAAGTCCTAACCTCCAGTATCTGTGAATGTGGTGTTACTTTGAAACAAAGTCTTTGCAGATTGTTATAGAATGAATGTTTGTGTCTCCCCTGAATATTTCATATGTTGAAATCTTAGCCCCTAATGTGATGATATTAGGTGGTAGGACCTTCAGACGCTGACTTAGTTCATTTTGTGCTTCTATAACAGACTATCTGAGAATGAGTAATTTATAAAGCACAAAAATTTATTTTCTCACAGTTCTGGAGGCTGAGAAGTACAAGCAGGTTCAGTTGTCTGACAAGGATCTGGTCTCTGATTCCAGGATGTTACCTTGAACACCTTGTCATCCTGAGGGGAGGAATGCCATGTCCTCACATGGCGGAAGGGAGATAATGGGTGAAAAAAGACAAAACTCCATCAAGCCCTTTTGTAATGGCATTAATCTATTCATGAGGGCCAAGCCCCCATGACCTAAACACTTCCCAGAAGGCAACACCTCCCAATGCTGTTGCATTGGAGATTAAATTTCCAAACATGAATTTTTGGGGACACATTCACATTATAGAAGGAAGTGATAGGTGATTAGCTATGTTCTCATGAATGAGATTACTGCCTTTATAAAATAGATCCAAGAGGATGGGTTTGTTCCTTCCACGATGTGAGGACACAGTGACATCTATGAATCAGGAAACAGGCCTTCACCAGACACTAAATCTCTAAGCATGTTGATCTTGGAGGTCCCAACCTCCAAAGCTGTGAGAAATAAATCTCTGTTGTTTATAAGCCACCTAGTCCATATTCTGTTATAGCAGCCCAAATGGACTAAGTCAGATGTTATTAAGGATCTTGAGATCACTGTGAATTTAGGATGAGCCCTTATCCTTATCCTTATAAGAGGACAGGACGGCAACATACACAAAGGTGATATGAACATAGAAGCAAAGATTGGAGTGATCACTGTACTAGGCAAGGAATACTAATAATTGCCAACTGCTACCAGAAGCTAAGAAAGAGGGATGGAGCAGATATACCCTTAGAGCCTCCAGAAGGCTCTGATTTCTTCCTTCTAACCTCCGGAACTGTAAGACAACAAATATGTGTTGTTTAAAGCCACCAAGTTTGTGTGTTACAAATACACACTTCAAGCCCAAGAACTCAAAATCTTTCTTCCCAGTCTGGTCCCCCTATGTTCCCTTAGTGAATGATATCACCATCTAGTCAGACACCTCAAAGTAGTTCTACACTATTTCTAGAATGATCTTTCTAAAATACAAATCTGATCATGTCACTCCTCACCCTCAAGCTTATCATACTCCAAATAAAATTTAAGCTCCTTATATTAGTGCATAAGGTCCTTCACCAAAAGTTTAGAACCTTTTGGTCCTTCTGCCCCTTGTTAGCCTTGTTTCCTGCATGTCCCACAAATACATCCAACTACAGAGGAGTCAGAGAATCAGAGACAAAGTAATCTATCCCTTTATCCATGTGCAATATTTGCAGCCCCCATCTAGTTGCCTGAGCTCATCAAGTTCTTAATGGCTCTGTTCCTTTGCTTATGTGGCTCTTTCTCCTTTTAATCTAGCTGTTCTCTACTTGTCCACTAAAACTCAGATCAAGGGATATCTCTTCTGAAAAGCCTTTCTTAAACCTTCTCCCAGTCATACATTTCTGATTTGTGTGCCCCTCTCTGTGATCCCCAACCATGCTGCTATTGTCACATCACACTATACTGAAATTTATGTATTTGTCCATCTGTTTTACTTATCTGTGAATTCATGCCTCTCCAGATTCTTCCCATTTTTCAGGACGAACCTCAGTCCTATCTCCTCCTGACAATCACAGCCTGTCCTTATTGCTCTTTCCTTTTAACTTTTCACTAATTTGCTGTAACACCCCATTTAATACTTAATGCAGTATCTCATTACTTTACTTTTCATGATATACAGTTTGCTTCTGATTAGACTGAGTTCCTTACAAAGCAGAGGCAATGTGTTATTATTTTCCATGTTGCTCTAAGTCCTGAACACATTAAGAACCAAGTACATAATACATACTTATTAACTCTGATGAATATTAAATTAATTTTTTCTACTGGGTAAAAAATATTACTAGCATCTAAGTATTTCTGACGTCGGTGTCTAATACTCACCATACCGTACCCCAGAGAAGGCCACTAGACTAACTCTCATCTCTTTGTCTTCTGTGTGCTCTTTCTGGGTCCAGTTCTGCCCCTTCCATACTTAACCTCTGTGACCTCCAATGTGATATAAAAGAGACCCAATCATACAGTTTTTCTGTTTACAGCCCTTTGCTGCCTCCCCACTGCCTATGAAATAAAGATCAATTCCTTTAGCCTGATATATAAGTTGAAACCAGGACTATCTTTGCAGTCTTGTCTCTGATTCCCTGACTACTCTGTAGTTACATTGGACTACTATTTGTCATTTTCTGCCGCTCCATTCAATTTCATGCCCCTTTGCTATGATTCCTCCTGTTTCAATTTGCTCTTCTCTTCTTGGTGAACGTCTCTCCATCTTTCCAAAACAGGATCTAAACATCACCTTTCTATGACTTTCCCTGATCCTTTTTCAGAAGATGGGAAAGGAGGCAAAGGAGGAGTCATTGTTTCTGCAGAACATTTATCTACTCTAACTGATCACATTGAACTATGGTTGTTTTTCTCTCTCTTGAATAGATTATGAGATCCTAGGGAGCAGAGACTGAGCTTAATTCTACCCATGCTTAAGGCAGATGGTTGTGTCACACTAGAAATCCAGTAAATGTTTATTAAAAGTGCTGAAAAGGATCTATTTTAACATTACTCATCCTAGGGATTGTCTCATGCTATCCCATATCCCTCTCCCGATGTGCTTAAGGACATCTTGCAAGGTAGACCATACCCACCGTGTCTCTGCAATAGCTTAATGTGTCCTGAGCTCCTCCTCTGGGGATTTTCACATAACCATGACCTTGCCATTGCATTTAGCTAGCAGAGCTGAAAAGATGGAGGGTGAGGACGCCTTCTTTTCTGAAAAACCTGTGATGTAAACCTGGGTTGCGATAGGAAAAATAGTTTTCAGCTCTCTAAAATCACACTACATCTACCTTGGGTTTTTTCTCCTTCTAATCTGTATTTGTTGCAAATGTTCTATAGTTTATTTAGGTGCTAAGGTGATACACTTGTGATATATTTAAAATTTCCTCTTGTTTTTATAGTTTAATCAATAGTGCACATGAAATAATTGTACAAAAAAATTCTGAACTGCTGCTCTGAGTGGGTAGTGCTTGATATGACACAGGAACCAGCATTCTTGCTTCTGTCAGTGGGGTAACCTGCCTCCCGCTCAGTTCCCAATAAATTCATTTGTTCTCCAAGGGGTGTTTTTTAGAAAATATTTTCCTTTCCCTTAATGTGTCAGAGAAAAGGACAAAACAGAACTCCTGAAAGGAGAACACAGAGCACTTAGGTTAGAAAACACTTAGTGGACAAAGAAGTGTTTTGCTACCTACAAGAACGAAGTGCCTCTGAGCACGAAGGGCCTAAGCATTACCTTGGATAAACATTGCATTTAAAGGCAACTTTATGCAAGTGGGTCAGCAAAGACTAAAAGATTTTCTTCAAATAGTAATACAGGCCCTGATCCAAAGACACAAAATCCAAACACAGACAGCAAAAGGACAAGAATACCATGGCTCAGCCAGGAAAGGATGAGGAGTGCTTACAAGAGCATCCAAGCCAAACATAGGTTGTTCTTATCAGTCCCTTGGCTAAGGGTTAGCAACTGTCCTTAGGAAGACTAGAAATTAAGATGAAAATCCTACTGCATAATATAATCCCCTGTAATTTATTGCATATATTTATGTTTGGTGTAGTGTGAACTAAATATACATAGCTCTCACTTCAGCTCAGTTCAGGCAGTGGATTCAGCTTATCTTTTGTTGGCTTCTTAAAATACCCAGTTAAAAATCTTTTAAGCTGGCTGATGTAGGTAAAAATCCAGGGTAGACAAAATTAAAATCTATTCCAAGGCTGGGCATGGTGGCTTACGCCTGTAATCCCAGCACTTTGGGAGGCTGAGGCGGGCCAATCACTTGAGGTCATGAGTTGAGACCAGCCTGACCAACATGGAGAAACCCCATTTCTACTAAAAATGTAGTTAGCCGGGCGTGGTGGTGCATGCCTGTAATCCCAGCTACTCGGGAGGCTGAGGCAGGAGAATCGCATGAACCCAGGAGGTGGAGGTTGAAGTGAGCCAAGATGATGCCATTGCACCCCAGCCTGGGCAACAAGAGTGAAACTCTGTCTCACAAACAAACAAACAAACAAACATCTAGATGTTCCATCTAGATACTCAACACATTACCCTTTCTAGAACAAATCACTCCTGGCTAGATAGTAGAATTATGACACCGTAAGAAACACCAATTGGTTGTTAAAATTGCCTTCTATCTCAGTGGATTATGACATCAGATACAAAGCAGCCAATCGCATCCTTTCCTTTGCATTCCGTTGCCTTTTCCTTCCTCCTTTCCTCCTCCTGGCCCCCAACTTGTTTCTTCTTTCTTATATGCCAGTTGCTGTGCTGAGGATATAAAGCTAAATAAACCTCTCTCCTTTTCTTCATGAAACTCAAAAGCTTAGATAGGAAGTAAATAAATATAATATAGCACGATAATTACAAGAATATTAACATGTCCAAAAGTTAAAGAGAGAAAGCATAAAGGAGAAAGTGATGAGCTCTGAGGGTTTGAGGTAATTAGGAAAAGTTTATCAGTTTAAGCTGGGTTTAAATTTATTAAAAATGCAACTATAGAGAAATTCCTTGTTTATTGACTGGAGGTTAGAAATAGTAGTTATTCTAGCAAGCTTGCAGAATAAATTTTACTAAAAAAGGTTGCCCAGCTTTTGGTGATTGTCTAATGTGCTCAAAATCAAGGCTTGACCTAAAGTGAACTGTCAACCAAAAATTGAAACAAAGAGCAAGATTTGCTCAATCATGAACCTAATCAGTATGGCAAAACAGTATTAAAGACTGTTAGAACTGCAGGGGATCTTGCAGCTCATCTAGTCCATATTACTCATTTTATAGATGAAAAAAAAAATGTCTCCTAGTGATTAAAGATTTATATAAAGTCATAAGAATTCACTAATTGGCAGAGTGTGAGATAAACCAACAGTGTTCATGTTTTGAGTTTGCTGTTCTTTCAACTTCTCCTAAAATTGCTTAATTAGTAATATCCTAAAATAATCAAATTGGGACAAAATTTGAGCATCAAAATATTCCCCAAAGAGAATCATTACTTCTCTGGTATTTTCTGTCATATGTGAAAAAAAGGAGACTTATCAACATTCATTTATTTATTTATTTATTTATTTATTTATTTGAGACAAAGTCTCGCTCTGTCACCCAGGCCAGAGTGCAATGGCGCCATCTTGGCTTACTATAACCTCTGCCTCCTGGGTTCAAGTGATTCTCATGCCTCAGTCTCCCGAGTAGCTGGGACTGCAGATGTGCACCACCTAATTTTTACATTTTTAGTAGAGACAGGGTTTTGCCACGTTGGCCAAGCTGGTTTCAAACTCCTGGCCTCAAGTAATCTGCCTGCCTTGCCCTCCCAAAGTGCTGAGATTACAGGCATGAGCCACCACTCCCGGCCAAGGCTTATCAACTTTTAAAATAGAATCGCAGTCATATTGACTACATGCTTATAATTTAAAACACATGGACTCTTTAATCAGAAATATAAGCTATTTGCACTCCAGGCTTTTGCTCTGTCTTAAATTGATTGCTATTTAGCACCCACCCATCAAAAGCTCTGCAGAGGGGACCATCATTAAGGGCACTTATGAAGACATCCACTTATTCCAACAGGTATGCAAATTCTAAGCTTGTATCAGATGACATCACCTGAGAACTAAAAATGGGGTGTCAATTACTTGGCCTGCTCTTTGATGCTCTTTCTAGCATTACTCTAGTAATGCTCTCTAGCATTTCTCTCTAGTAATGCTCTCTAGCATTTCTAGTAATGCTCTTTCTAGCATTACTCCTTCAGCATTGATCAAAGATGGTTTCACAAAACAATAATATCAAGATTTTTTCTATATATTTTTTAAAAAGGTTTATTAAGATATCTTTCATCTAGGTTGTCCAATACTCTTTGGAAATGAGCAAATACATTTTACATTGGTACCAAGAAAATGTGTTTTCATTGAAAGAGCTCGTATGTATACTTTAAACATCAATCATTATCATAAAACTCATTTTCCTTTCTGCTTTGCCTTCCACTAAGCCCAGAAAGAAATATGAAATGTGGCTTTTAGTACATGGGCATACATTTTGGGCATATTTGCTTTTTCCTCTAAAAATATTACTAATCTGACAGTATTTTCAAGTGTCTTGCTATCAGCCATCTCAGACACTTTTTTTGGAAGCACTGGGGTAAGGAGGGTAAATAATGAATAAACATATGAAACATTTCCTGTATTTTGATCATCAGGAGAAAGACCAATGCTTCTTATCATAAACACAAGTTCCTGCTATACACAACACATCTCTTGAATTCTAGTGAAGCCAGGATGTACATTAAATGACTGCAAGCCTTAAAGGTCTTGAATCTAATTGTGAAGCTGGGGCATATGTAGAGATAAATATCAGGGAGCATATGCTAAGGTGATTTCAAAGATCCGTTCTATCTTAAGACACTGTAAGTCTAATTATTAAATGAGCAATACAGACATTTAGTCAAAGCATGTTCTGTTTTGAGGGAGCTGCTTAAATATTGATATTTTAGCTGACATTTTTCTTTCTGAGGGTGGTAAAATTTTGGGGTAACTGTATTAGTCCATTTTCATGCTGCTGATAAAGATATATCCAAGACTAGGCAATTTTAAAAAGAAAGAGATTTAATGGACTTACAGTTCCACATGGCTGGGGAGGCCTCGCAATCCTGGCAGAAGGCAAGGAGGAGCAAGTCACATCTTACATGGATGGCAGCAGGCAGAGAGAGCTTGTGCAGGAAAATTCCCCTTTTTTAAAAACCACCAGATCTTGGGAGACTTATTCACTATCATGAGAACAGCATAGGAAAGACCTGCATCCATGGTTCAATTACCTCCCACCGGGTCCCTCCCATAGCACATGGAAATTCAAGATGAGATTTGGGCAGGGACACAGCCAAACCATTTCATTGCGCCCCTGACCCCTCCTAAATCTCATGTTCTCACATTTCAAAAGCAATCATGTCTTCCCAACAGTCCCCCAAAGTCTTAACTCATTTCAGCAGTAACTCAAAAGTCCACAGTCTGAAGAAGGACTAGAGAAGGCAAGTCACTTCCACCTATGAGCCTTTAAAATCAAAAGCAAGTTACACGTTGTGCACATGTACCCTAGAACTTAAGGTATAATAAAAAATAAAATTAAAAAATAAAATCAAAAGCAAGTTATTTACTTCCTAGGTACAAAGGGGGTACAGGCATTGGGTAAATACAGGCATTCCAAATGGAAGAAATTGGCCAAAACAAAGGGGCTACAGGCCTCATACAAGTCTCAAATCCAGTCGGATGGTCAAATTTTTTTTTATTTTTTAAATTTTTTAAATTTTTTTTCTTTTTGAGACAGAGTCTTGCTCTGTTGCCCAGGCTGGAATGCAGTGATGTGATCTCGGCTCACTGCAACCTCCATCTCCCTGGTTCAAGTGATTCTCCTGCCTCAGCCTCCCAAGTAGCTGGGATTACAGGCACCCACCACCACACTCAGCTAATTTTTGTATTTTTAGTAAAGACAGGGTTTTGCCATGTTGGCCAGGGTGGTTTCAAACTCCTGACCTCAGGTGACCTGCCTGCCTCGGCCTCCCAAAGTGCTGGATTACAGGTGTGAGCCACTGCATCCTGCCAGTCAAATCTTAAAGCTCCAAAATGATCTCCTTTGACCCCATGTCTCATATCCAGGTCATGCTGATGCAAGAGGTGGGTTCCCATGGTCTTGGGCAGCTCTGCCCCTGTGGCTTTGTAGGGTACAGCCTCCCTCCGGGCTGCCTTTACAGGCCAGTGTTGAGTGTCTGTGGCTTTTCCAGGCACACAGTACAAGCTTTCAGTGGATATACCATTCTAGGGTCTGGACGACAGAGGCTTCTCACAGCTCCACTAGGCAGTGCCACAGTAGGGACCCTTTGTGGGGGTTTGCCCCCACATTACCCTTCTGCACTGCCCTAGCAGAGGTTCTCCATGAGGGCCCCACCCCTGCAGCAAACTTTTGCCTGGGCATCCAGGTGTTTCCATACATCTTCTGATATCTAGGCAGAGGTTCCCAAACCTCAACCCTTGACTTCTGTGCACTCACAGGCTCAATACCACATGAAAGCTCTGAAGGCTTGAGGCTTATACTCTCTGAAGCCATGGCCAGAGCTCTATATTGGCCCCTTTCAGCCATGGCTGGAGTGGCTGGGATGCAGGGCATCAAGTCCCTAGGCTGCACTGGAGACATGCCCTGGAGATATTTTCCCCATTGTCTTGGGGGTTAACATTTGGCTCCTTGTTACTTATGCAAATTTCTGTGGCCCGCTTGAATTTCTCCTATGAAAATGGGATTTTCTTTTCTATTGCGTTGTCAGGCTGCAAATTTTCTGAACTTTTATGCTCTGCTTCCCTGACAAAACGGAATGCCTTTAACAGCACCCAAGTTACCTCTTGAATGCTTTGCTGACTTACAAATTTCTTCTGCCAGATACCCTAAATTATCTCTCTCAAGTTCAAAGTTCCACAAATCTCTAGATCAGGGGCAAAATGCTGCCAGTCTCTTTGCTAAAACATAAAAGGAGTAACCTTTGCTCCAGTTCCCAACAAGCTCCTCATGTCCACCCACCTCAGCCTGGATTTCATTGTCCATATCATTATCAGCATTTTGGTCAAAGCCATTTGACAAGACTCTAGGGAGTTCCAAACTTTCCCACATTTTCCTGTCTTCTTCGGAGTCCTCCAAACTGTTCCAACCTCTGCCTGTTACTCAGTTCCAAAATGTTACTCAGTTCCAAAAATACTTCCACATTTTTGGGTATCTTTTCAGTGGAGTCCAACTCCCCATAAGAATTTACTGTATTAGTTGGTTTACGTGCTGCTGATAAAGACATGCACGAGACTGGGCAATTCACAAAAGAAAGAGGTTTAACGGACTTACAGTTCCACCCAGCTAGGGAGACCTCACAATCACGGCGGGAGGCAAGGAGGAGCAAGTCACATCTTATATGGGTGGCAGCTAGCTTGTGCAGGGAACATTCCCTTTTTCGAAACCACCAGATCTTGTGAGACTTACTCACTATCACGAGAACAGTACAGGAAAGACCTGACTCCATGATTCAATAACCTCTCGCTGGACCCCTCCTACAACACGTAGGAATCCAAGATGAGATTTTGACAAGGACTCAGCCAAACTATATTAGTAACTGTTTTGTGTAACTTTTTTCTGAATAAGCTATCATAGAAACAATTCATGTTCATGGTAGAAACTTGAAAAAAATCAGAAAAATATAAAAGAGCAATTAAAATAACCCACAATTGTACCTTGGGTTCACATTGTGCAGTTTAACACAGTATATACAATTTAGTGTTCTGCCTTTTTCGTTATAGTGAAAATTTCTAGATAGTATATATTCTACAATAACAAGATTTTTATTGTGCAACATTTCATTGAATGATGTGCTCAACCATTGCCCTATTGTTGGAGGTTTAGATTGTTTACAACTAGTTTTCTTTATTAAATATAAACTAATACTAATCTACATTCCTAATAATAGGGAACATAGGTCAGTATTAGTTTATATTTAATAAACAGCAATTACTACAGCAATTTCTACAGCATAGGCCCTGCATTGTACTAAATACTTTACATGAATTATCTTACTAAATTTCATAATAATCCTATGAAAGAATTATTTTCCTTTTACAGATGATGAAACCAAGGATTACAGGCGAATTAAGGTGCTCACAGTGAGAAAAAATACTTTACGTCTAATTTATCTGACATAAATGTTCCAATATGATTTTTTTATGAATAAGTAAATGGGACTGTTCAAAGATTCCAAATGCCTATTGAAATATGTAATTATTAGGTCCAAATTGAGAAATTTGAGGCTTTTCTCAATTCATTATATACATATATGTGTATATGTATGTTATATACATATATGAAGTTGTTTAATGAATATTTAGTTGTTTTGTTGAGGGGGTATTTTTAATATTAGAAATTATTATTCTACTCCGATCAAATAACATGTTACCCTTATAACATATACCCTTACTATACCGTTATAGTCCTTATTTTGTGGTCTACAGAAAATAGTAGAAACACAGGCTCCAAAACTGAGCCTTTCATTTTCATTAGCAGATAGTAAAACCTGTAATCAAGAGAAATAAAAAACAAGAGGTGGTGAAAATTCTTGATTTTACAATACTTGAATATATGCAGTGTTCACAGATTTTCAAGTACCTACAGAGGTGAAACTAAGTTAAACTAGCTAGCTAACCAGCTGAGGCTCTGCTCCCCACCGCTGTTTTAAAGAATGGATAGGAATGGTTTACAATCAGCACATTTTTTGATGGTATATAAAAGAGCTTGCTTCGAAAGCGCTTAAAGATGGTCGAAATGGTTTCCTAAGTAGTTGAATCCATTTCTGTAGCAGAATACACACTTTTGAAATACTGCCAAACTAGGTCAAGAAAGTCCCAATTAGAGAATTCGGCATGAAATGAAGCTTTAGAGTGCTCAATGACTCTTAAAAAAAATAATAATAATACTAAAATATACACTGGCAAATCTTATCCAAACCTGAGGGATTAACTTTAATTTGTGAACATCCTGGACCTAAACTCTATTGACTTGGGTACCCAGTGGGTCAAGGAACAAAGCAAAAGCTAGAAGTAGGAAGTACTGAAATTTTAGTTACAAGTTTCATACAGGTAAACCCAAGGCGCTACAAATGAATAATTAAAGGAATGAAAGGAGAAAGAATAAAGGAGCCAAAGAGATGATCTCCTGAGACAGCCTTGCCCCAAACTTCTATGACGACTTAACTGCTGCTTTTCTGGACACGCGTGGGCACCCAGAACCCCCGAATGGGGAGGAATGCTCTAGGTGCCCTGCTGCCCTCCAGCCCGCGCGACGGCGCGTCTCAGTCCACCCCGGGAGGGGGTGGGGGGCGCGGCTGTCACCCAGGGCGGGGCGGCGCGGGCGTTGCCACGATGCGGGCCGCGCGCGTCCCTGGCAGCCAACGCGTCCACGTCAAGGTTTGTTTAATAATCGCCAGGGTATTTATGGCCGGGCTCAGGCGGCTGCTGGGGAGCCAGGAGACTGCGCGGGGCGGCGGATGAGGGGCTGTGGCTGCGGCCCAGGGCACCTCCCCCCCGGCTTCCCGAACCCGGCCCGGTCCGACCCGAGGGGGAGGATGGAAACACCTGCCGCGCTCTGAGCCACCCACAAGAGAACACCCTTCCCGCCATATCACCCCACGGTCCTGCGGAGGCCACCGCCTGGTCCCCCCACGTCTCCATCACGCAGCGTGGGGCCGTGCGGTATAGTGAGCGATGGCGGAAAATCTGAAAAGACTGGTCTCAAACGAAGCTTTACGAACGTTGCAGGAAAAGCTAGACTCCTGGCTGAAGGAGTACAACGTGAGTCTGGGTGAAAAACCCCCGGGGCTCGCCCTCCCGTAGGTTCCAGCACA
This sequence comes from Papio anubis, assembly GCF_008728515.1. Classification (NCBI taxonomy): domain Eukaryota; kingdom Metazoa; phylum Chordata; class Mammalia; order Primates; family Cercopithecidae; genus Papio; species Papio anubis. Next base: position 96,156,225 of record NC_044978.1, read on the forward strand.
GCCCTCGTCGGGGATTTCTTAGGGCTGGAGTTGGTGGCCACTTTGCAAAGCCTCCGCGGTTGTGATTCCTAACCAGGACCTCAGCCTTCGACCGGGATCGCTGGGGAAGGAAGGACATGTGTGTACGTGCCCCTGTCTCCCAGCTTAGCGAGGCGGCGCGCAGGTGGCGCGGCCTGCGGAGCGCGGCACTAGGCTGCGGAGAGATTGGAGAGTGCGTCCAATCTGTGGTAACTAAGGACGCCAGCGACCTAGCAACAGGGAAGCCCTGTGGTCTGCGACTGGTCTGGTCACGCCGGCCACTCTTTCCAATCCCCCTCGCCAGCGCAATCCACACCGCCTCCTTCCCCAACCCCGAATTATTTTTTACTACAACCCTCTCCTGCCCAGGGTTTGTATCAGAATGGATTTGTATAAACACACACCCAGGAGTTATTTACCCAGAAATACGCGAAACGGACACTTGTTAACGTTGCGGGTTTCACTTGCATGCTGGTGGGCCTGGCAATTGAGGCACAGTTCCAACACCAGGGCGGATTCAGGCCTTTTTCCAGGCATTTGTGAGAAGCCAGTATTCTGTCACCAAACCCATGAGCACTTTTCAAATCTCATTAATCCCTACCCGCACCCTGGCTCCCCATAATTTCCCCTTTCCCCCAAACAGAACTCTTCAGTGTTGAATTTGCTTTACATTCGGTCGGTCCGTCTTAATATAAATAGGGATTTCCCCTCCTACATAGTAAATGGAGGGGTCGGCAAAAAGAACTGTGGACCGGAAATTGGCCCCCTCCCCCCCTTGTTTCTACATTTGGCTCTGCATAGAACTAGCTGAATGAGGGTGTCAAATTATTTTACTTCTCTGGGTCTTAGTACCTCATCTATGGAATAGCAGAGATTGGTCTAGATGGTATGTAAATTTCCTGTTCAGATTTTAATTTTTTGAGCCTAGATTAGCTTGTTTCTGAGATCCTGCCTGTTATGAGGTCCTTAGGCTTCCCCATTCACCCTTTAACCAGTGCTCCTGAAGTGGAGGGGAGCTCAAAGAGTAGCTACAGCTTTCTCCTTAGCCTTCCTTTCTAGTGTTTCCTGTTCAATCTCTTTGCTCCCTTTTAAAGAACCAGCACTGACCATTCCTTCTCCATTAAGAATTCTGGAAAGTTAAAATGACCTCTTTATCATAAAAGACTTGGGTTCCCCCCAACTAATTTTAAAAGTACCTACTACCTAGTCTCAGGAGGTTGAGAATAAGAAATCCTAACATGTATACAGTATTTACCCCCTTTTTTTTTTTTTGCCCAGTGGCCTAACCGAACTCTGAATTTTAAAAAACATGTTGTTTGTCACAATGTTTATTACAAATAGCACTAGTATTTGTCTGGAACTAATAAACAATTACTTTAGAAACTCCCTGTAAGTAATGAGAAGTGCCTTCGTTTATTACATTTTCCTGTCTTGATAACATGCCATTCTCTGCTGTCATTAAAACCATTTCCATCCAGCTGTTCCCTTCATCTCTCTACAGTAGAGACTGTACTCACAACCACGAGTTTTTTTTATACCTGTGGCCACTCCCCAGGTTCCATCATTTCTCTTGAGTTTGCAGGCATCTTTATCACATTGGAATGTTGACACCTGTATTCTTCCCCCTCCACTCCTGCTTCATCTCTTACAAGTATACTGATGAATCTTATTTCTATAGGATATGTTCCCATCTGAGCTCTCACTTCTCCAGCTGCCCATTGGTCATCTTTCAATAGTGAATGCTATTGAAATGCTCAAAATGCTCAAAGTCAAATCTGTTCAAAATGGAATTTAGCCTTTCCCATGCCCCAACTACAGGCCTCCTTTCTAAGTAGTCTTCATCATTATGTACTCCACTCCCTTTTCACCATCATAGTCTATTGGTTCTAACTTCAAAGTTCATACAGAATCTAAACACTTTTCACCAACCCCACTGCTACCACCCTTCTCCATCCTTGATCATCTTTCACCTGGATTATTACAAAAGTAACAACCCAAAGAGACCTTCTAAATGTCAAGTCAGATCAAGTTACTCTTTTTGCAAGACACTCCAAATTTCCTATTTCAGTCAGAAGAAGCCAAAGCTCTTACAATGACCTTCAAAGTCCTACACAATTGTGCCCCTTTAAGCTCTTTAACCTTATCTGTTACTTTCTCCCGTGCTCAGACCGCTCCAGCAGTACCAGCCCTCTTGCTTGTCCTAGAGCAGTGCTGTCCAATAGAACTTTCTATGATGATGGACAGGTTCTATATCTGCATTGTCCAATATGGTAACTATTGGGCACTTGAAATGTGGCAAGTGCCCACTGAAGAACATAATTTTTAATTTGACTTAAGTCCAATTTAAATTCAGATAGCCACATGTAGCTCATGGCTACTGTCTCAGACAGCACAGTTCTAGAGATGCCAGACATGCTTCTGCTTCAGGGCATTTTGCACTCATTGTTTTCTCTGCCTGGAAAACATTTCCCCTGTTGATATTTGAGTGAGATAGGAACATCCTCATTTTCTTTGGAGAGCTTTAATTCTTAGAAAGGGTAACAACCTGCAGGCTGCGACGTAGACAGGAATTAATGCTGAATGGGTTGGCCACGTGTATACATATTCAACAGGTTATAGGAGGAGCTATGAATATTCATGAAGGGGGAACTCTCACATGCACAGTAAGCAAACACGCATGTTACATTCATCCTATATTCATTTTGGGGTAGAGGCTTAACATTTAAATGTATTACAATTAGGCCCTATACATCAAAGGTGGAGGCAGGGACATGAAGGAACTTAGTGTGCAGCCTCTGCGGATCGACCAGAACCAGCCTATTGTCCATGGTCTCTTATCAGCAGAAAGTTACTGAAATCAGTAACTTATCCAGTCGAAGTTGCAGTTATGGACTGTGGAACAGGGGAGGAGATCAGTTAGTCAGTGAGTTGCAATTGTTTTAACATTGTTTATCTCAAAGCCAGTGCTTGCTTAGCTGCTAGATAAAAAGAAAAAACCTTTTGACAGTTAGAACATAGTTGATTCTTTATGTGTAGGGGTATGTGACTTAATCCTTGCCTGGCATGGCCTTAGGTCTTTATCTTATTGCCTCAAAGAGTCTGTTACATTAGTCTTAAGATCTCTATTTTAACAGTAGCTTCATGCAGTCCAGAAAATGTTGCCTCTAACAGAACTAGCAGTATTTTTACAGCAATCATGGTAACAAAAGGAGGCTCTTAGCCCATATCTGTGTCACAGGGGTTAGTAGCTTTAAAAGAACGTGTCTTTATGTTAATAATGTTGGTGGTTATATTCCTGAATATTTTATTGTTTTCTGTTAACTCTTGCTTTCCTATCTGCACAAAGCCATTAGAATGTGTTTGAAGTTTACTTATTTCACTTTTACACTTAAAACATGGAAAGTTCTTATTCATTTCCTTGCCTTCATTCATGCCCACTTCCAATCCAACTTTGATACAGCTGTTTGAGGCATCATTTTTATGGCTCTCGTTGCCAATACTAGTGATTCTCAACACAGGCAAGGCATTGTCCCCTAGAACATTGTTTTTAAAACTTACCTATAGGACTCAATGCATTTTACTTCACAATATAGCACACATAAACTCTTATACATATAAACTCAAGTTCCACTAATAATTACCTTTACTCATTATGGTGTGTTTTTCTATTTTCTTTTTAGTATTATTTGCTGTTTGAGACTCACTAAATTGATTTTGTTACCCACTAATGCTGTGGTTATCAATCTTCATTGCACATAGGAATTATCCAGAAAGCTTTTATATTTCCAAAGACCAGGTCCCACACGAGAGCAATTAAATCCATTTCTAGGAGTGGGAGCCCACAAAGCTCCTCAAGCAAAGGCTTTCCTGAAACTTCATGGCCCTTACCAGCTTCTCTTTTGAGTTTTACCTCCGAAATCTGGATGAATTTTCTTATAGTAAATAGCATGTGTTTTTGCATTTATTTTCATGTTTATCTTAGACTATAAATTCCTCCAGGGCAGGAGACATTGTGTCCCTAGCATCCAGTGCATAGTGGCCTCTCCATAAAATTTCTTCAGAGTATAAATGCATGAATAAGCCATGCCCTTCTGCTTCTTGAAACCATCTCCTTCTTCGGCCTCCTTATTCTTCTTCATCTTGCTTCCTGGGTGTCCTCTTATTTCTGACTGCTCTTATTTTGTTTTTTATCCAGTGGCTCTTCTTACTTAGAGCACTTCTGACACAGCAAAATTGCCCCTCGCTCTGCCCTCAGCCCTCTCCGCACTCTTTTCTCTCCCTGGTAATCTCATCTGTGCATGTGGCTTCTGTGCCCTCCCACTTGCTGAAGCCTTCCAAAGCCACTCCTCCCAGTCCTGTCTCTCTTCTAAGCTCCAGACTTACTTTCCATCTGCTTTGGGGAAAGCATTGTTGTTGAGAGCTCAGCTGCAGTGCTGGAGGCTGCAAGAATGGGTCCGCACTATTGTCTCTTCAAATTACTTAATTTGTTTTTCCTTAGTGATGAATTTTGCATGATGATGGCATCCCATTTGTAGAATTGTTCTGAGGATTAAATGGAGCCACGTATATAAAGCTCTTAGCACAGGGTCTGGCTGGCATAGAGTAGGTAATTAGATCAGTAATTATTAGGTACTACTACTGGACATTCCATCTGAAGGTCCTGCAGGCCCCCTCACTTGTTCAAACCCAAACTCAGGATCATCCCTCTCATACCTCTTACTCATTTCGAAACTCCCTGACCTTCTTAGGTAATGCTGAAATCAGCAGGAACTTTACTGGCACAGGTGTAATTTGGGGCTAGGAAAGACCTTTGGGAGACCCTTGGTATGTCTACAGCCTCCAGCATCTCTCAGCTAGATGGTTATATCCATCTACCTCCCCACCAGACTCACTCTCTAACCCAAACTCTATCTGGTCTGCTTTTGCCAGAGAGATTTTTGTAACATGCAAAGGAAATATGAGCATGTCATACCCGCCTTCCTCTGTTGCATCCTTAAACATTTTGATGATGGAATGAAGCCCAAGACCCTTAATGTGGCCAGTCAAGTCTTTCAACTCTGGACCCTGTACTCACTTTCCCCTGATATGCCTTGGTACCTTCTGTTTCTCCTCTTCAATTGCCCTTCCCTCTTACCCTTCACCCCTCACTAGAGGTTATTTTGCTACTCCTATAGCTTGTTATCCACACAGAGCACTTAACATAAACTCTTAGGTAATTATTTATCCCCTATGTGCCTCTTGTTCTCCATCTCACTTCCCTGTCTAATTAGTTCACTGACTGAAGACAACTTTTTTTTTTTTTTTTAATATAGCTTTGTTTCCTGAGCTTTGTTTCCAGGGCCTTACATATAATAGGAACTCAATGATTTATGAATGGATAAATCTGGAGAGTCTGTGCTTTGGAGACAGTATAATTAGTCCATATCTTTGCTCTGTTTGTCTTGTGTGAGTATGTGGGTATGTGTTTACTTGAATAATGTGACCCTATTGCAACTTGATTATCTTGTGCAATGCTTTGTGTTTAGAAGTTGCAGCATGTTGTAACATGTCTTCGGAAGCGGAACAGTGTGACACAGGATATTCTCTCCTGTTATTTAAGTTGTGTTTAAAAACTCATTTGACCAGCATTCCTCTGGGTACCCAGTATGTACCAGGCTCTAGGCAAGGCATAGGAACAGATAGTAATGATACCACAATAATACTTCTAATTAATTGTGTACCTCTTTTACACTGGACTCTGCTCATGTGATCAACTACCTCCTAAACGGGAGGAAACAGAGCCTCATATTTAAATGTCTTTTCTAAGGGAATGCAGCTGTTAAGTTGAGAACCAGGTTTGAACAAAGGTCTACCTTATTCCTAAGCCACTGACTCCTTTCAGTACTGCATGCCACCTCATAGGTGCCAACTGATAAACACCTTCTGTGTCTGAGATGCTGGACATGTATTATTTTGATTTAATTCTAATGCTCCGCAAGGCATTATTATCCCCATTGCATGGGAGAAGAATGGGCTCAGAGAGGTTAAGTAACTTGTGCAGGGTCACACAGAACTGTAGCAAGCAGCAGAGCTGAGATACTCAGGTTTGCTTGACTCCCAAGCTCATTCTCCATCCACTTAACACATGGAATGATCTTGCCAGAGGGCAAAAGGCTTGTAAGTAGGTAATTGAAGTTCAGTGTAATAAGTGCAGGTATAAAATGGCCACGGCAAGGAGTGCTGAATTAATGAGGAAGAAATGGAGATAGCTGTTCAGGCTATGGGTTTTAAATGCTCTATTATGTCAACATTACGCTGTTAAATCATTCATTCATCAACTGCTGTTTGGACCCTTCAATTTGCTAGGATACTAGTGGCAACAGATACAAACATGAGCAAAGCAAGATCGTTTTTAAAAAGAACTCAGGCCGGGCGCGGTGGCTCAAGCCTGTAATCCCAGCACTTTGGGAGGCCGAGACGGGTGGATCACGAGGTCAGGAGATCGATACCATCCTGGCTAACACGGTGAAACCCCGTCTCTACTAAAAAATACAAAAAACTAGCCGGGTGAGGTGGTGGGCGCCTGTAGTCTCAGCTACTCAGGAGGCTGAGGCAGGAGAATGGCGTAAACCCGGGAGGCGGAGCTTGCAGTGAGCTGAGATCCGGCCACTGCACTCCAGCCTGGGCGACAGAGCGAGACTCCATCTCAAAAAAAAAACAAAAACAAACAAAAAAAAAAACAAGAACTCATGATCTTTTTGGGAGGAGAGATTAGATGGACGAGATGGAGAAAAAATGACTACAGGAGAAATCAGTGCTACAACAGAATTAGTTACCAGGTACCATTTACCAAGCATGGAAAGTAAACCAGTTGCCCTCTCAGTTACAAGTCCATCCCATCCAAACTCCATGCCAGGGGTGAAAGGCTCTCCAGGTCAATCTACCCTGCCAAACTCTCTGACTTTCTGTGCCTCTGCCACATTGACATATTCAAGGTTGCTAAACTTGTTCCTGCCACAGAACCTTTGTCCTTGCTGTTCCCACTGCCTGGCATGCTCCTTCCCTAGTGCTGTGCTTCCCTGAATCTTATAACCCAGGAATACTCAAGGGTCCCCTCCACAGAGAAGCCTTCCCTGGATGCCCTCCCCATTCACTCTTGGTCGCATCATCCAATCCTCCCTCTACTCCCAGCATGAAGCATGATCTAAAAGTCAGTATAGATAGTTTACTAGTTAAGAGCATGGGCTGTGGAAGCTGGGCTGCTGGGGTCCAATCTCAACTCTGATAATTTACAGCTGGGTAGCCATGAACCAGTTACTTAACCTCTCTGTGCCTCAGCTTTCTCATCTGAAATGGGAATGATAATAGTTCTTCTAACTCCTAGTGTACTAGTGCAAAAATTAGCTGAGTTTATGTAAAGCGCTAATAGAGCCTGGCATATAGGAGAGATATGATAAATACAGAGTGAGTGAATCATCTCATTTACATGCATCCATCCAACATATAATGAGTCTGAATACAGGGACACTGTAGAATCAGGGTTGGGAATACAACAACCAACTGTCCTGTCCTCAAGGAGCTTCCTGCCTGTCTGAACCATTTCCTTGGTTGATGCAGATGTGCATTTGACTTGTAAACTTTTGCCTAGAGATTATCTCAACTTTTCTCTTACTCCTAATTTCTATCCTCCTTGTACCCTGCTTTCTGTTCTGGGATTTGTTGTGTCCAGGAGGCACCAAGGACCAATGCCTTATTGCGTCCTGAGGTGACACATAAATCGATGCATTTTTACAACCACGTGATGTTTGTTGCTTGTAGTTGTATTCCTTCTTCTAATGCTGGAGTCAGTTAGAGGTTTGGCTTATGTGGAAATGGAAATGGTAGAATCTTTCAAAGAAGTGAGGAAAGCAGAATAATAGCCAAAGGTTCACTTCTTTGCCTCTTTATGTTCTGTTCTCATTGCTTAGAATGTTCCACAACCACTGGAACCACCTCCTTTTCCAAATCTGGCTAATTTCATCTTGGACTAGGTTTCACTTCCTTTGGAAGCCTTCCCAGACTTTCCAAGACAATGGACTATTGGGTAGAGCTTGCACTCATCTGTGTAGTTAGACTTATTATTCTGCTGCAAAGTAACTGGCTATTCATCTGTCTGCCCCACAAGTCTGCAAGTGCCAAGTCCCTTATATCCTAAACCCAGCAATACCTTCTTGCTGTTAAGAAGTCATGTTCTCTATGCACATACAGTATATACGAATTGAATTTATGTAGAGGACAGGAACCAATAAAGCAGGTAAATTAGGCAGTGATTTGTATTGTCTGACAACAGGTCCATTTAGCTTTTAAATGTATTTTTGTAGGGTTTTACTGAGTAGGATTATTGCTATAAAAAACAACCTCCAAATCTCAGTGGCTTAACACACACAAACCAACTTTCTCAACTATGTGATAATTCAATGCAAGCATTCAGTCAGCAACCTTGCAAATCTTGTGGCTCCACCATCCCTTATGCCCTCAGCATCCTCTCTTGGCTCTTCTGCATTCAGTTGACAAAGGGGAAAAGAAAAAAAAAATCATTCAAGAGGTTCCCTTCTGGGCCAGGCCCCGGGCATATATCACTTTCCATCCAGTTAACCAGAATTCAGTTACATGGCCACACGAACTGCTAGGGAAACTGGGAAATGTGGTCTACGGGAGATAAGTTTCGGTGACCACACAGCAGTCCTGTTACCAGAGCATACCAGAGCCAGACAGCTCTTGGGTCAAGTGAGACCCTGGTCTGCCTGCAGTGGGTCCCAGAGTGAAGAAATTACCCTGGTTATCTACTGTTTTGCCCTTGCAGACAAACACGTGTGATCAAAATCTAAACCACTGCCTTGAACTCATTGAGCAAGTTGCCAAGGTGCAGGGACAACTCTTCGGGATCCTCACAACAGCAGCCCAAGAAGGTGAGAATGGCCTGGTAATTTCCCATCCAGTTCTGCCTGCCTTTCTCTCCTTTCTTGGTGCTTTTTTGTGTTCTTTGACTGTTGATGCAGTTGTGTTTCTCTCCCTGACCTGATGTGTGTATTCTTTTAGGAGGACATAACGATGGTGTGGAAACAATCAAGTCACGCCTTTTGCCTTGGCTGGAGGCTTCCTTTACTGCTGCTTCCATGGGAAAACCTGTTGACAGCAAGGTCCCCTCTCTGCAGGTAGGGATGCTGAAGGATAACCCTTGCTTTCTGAACAGTGAGATAAAACAAATCAGAAACCTCCAAGAGAAGAAGAGGACTTAATTCTGGTAGACTGACAGAGTGTCACAATTTGTGAGAGTTATTGGTGGTTTTCATGGGGACGGTGTTAGTTTTTGAACAGGTGGAGATCAGACTAGAAAGAGAGCACATACCTTGCTTAAGGCATCCACATCATTACATCTGGGCAACCAAAACATTAGTTACTTTACTTTTAAACATTTATATGGATTTACCTATAACCCTTTCTAAAACAGAAGCATTTAGAAAACATTTAGTCTGTTCTGAGAAAACCAAACATCACATGTTCTCACTCATAAGTGAGAGTTGAACAATGAGAATACATGGACACGGGGAGGGGAACAACACAGCAGGGCCTGTCGGGGAATTGCAGGGGTGAGGGGAGAGAAAGCATTAGGACAAACATCTAATGCATGTGGGGCTTAAAACCTAGGTGACAGGTTGATAGGTGCAGCAAACCACCATGGCACACATATATCTATGTAAAAATCCTGCACATTCTGCATGTGTGTCCCAGAACCTAAAGTAAAAAAATAAAAAATAGTAATAATAACAAAAAGAAAGCATTTAGTCTGTTCTGAGCAAGAACCTTATAAGACAGTGGCTGAAGGATCCCTGCTTGGAGATCACTGAGCAGAAAACCAGTTCCTCTTTTATGGCCCTGGAGTAGGTATCTAAACATTTATGTCTCAATTTTCTTATTTGCTGAATGGAGACAATGGTTTTGCTGATCTAATAGGGTCATTTGTGAGAATTAAATGTGATAAGCACAGTAAACAAGCTGCATAGGGTCTGACACGTGTTAAGTACTTTATAGACTTCAGTTATCATTAAGTAATTTTTTTTTCCCTGACAATGTTTGGATGCTTCTCAGATTTTTATCCTCTGTGTGGGCATTATTCTAGGTATAAAGATGTAGAATGATGTTTCAAAGTCTTTTTGGAAATTGAGGTATAATTTATATTCAGTGAAATCCATAGATTGCTGTTTTGACAAATACGTATACCTGTGTAAATTCACATCTCTATTGGAATATCAGACATCTCCATCACTCCAGAGCATTTCTTGCACCTTCCCCAGGGCAACCATCTTCTCATTTTTATCACTCTAGATTAATTTTGCCTGCACTAGAACTTCATGTGCACTCTTTTGAGATGGACTGGTTTTTTTTTTTAAATTCATCAATGTCATTTTATATATTCAGACTGTTTTTTGTTTTTTTGGTGTGCCTTTCCAGAACACGTTTGACAGGGAGAGACGTAAAGATCCCAGTCCTCGGGATCGGGACATGCAACAGTTAGACTCTAATTTGAACTCAACCCGGAGTCAACTCAACCAGGTTCAAGACGAGTAAGAGGAATGCAAGTTATCTTTTTCCAAAAATAATTGTTTTCAATTAAGTTTTAAATTCGAAAGGAGAATAATAGCTCATGCAAAATGTGGGCATTTGTAAATAAGTAATATGATTGTGTGTGTGTCTGTGTGCATGTGTGTATGACAGTGAGAGAGAGAGAGAGAGAGAGAGTTTAGAGTCAGTGTCTGTGGATTTGGGGACAGGATATATTATGATACCTGGTCCCCTGGTTCCTTCTTTGGAGTTCCTTCTTCATAAGCACATCATCAGCCCATATTGACAAACAGGTAAAGATTGTTAGACAAAAATCTACCTTTTGGGAGAAAAATTTTAAAAGAGATGCAAAAGGGAAAGAATAAAATAGAGTGAACAATCAGGCAAAGAGGACAATTAAGAGAAAGACAGCAAAAGTCAAATGAAGCAGGCTGCATCTATCTGTCCATTATACTCATTTAAGGGTGTATGTGTGCCTCTCTGAATCCCAAAGAGTCAGAGTCTTTTAAGAAAGGAAGAATTCAAGATTTTGCAATAATTATTAGGTATAAGAATGTATTTTTAAAAAGTTAAGCAATTCCAGGCAACAATAGATGTCAGATGCATGCTGTGGGCAGAGCCAGGGTAGCAAACTTAGGGAATCACCACAAAAAAAATTGTAGACTTTGAGTTTGTACTTGAGGCGGGTAGACAAATATGTATGAAACTGTGTTCGACATACCTAACAAAAATCCATCAATGGGAATTTCTCCTACCACAGCATTGCTTCATTGCTGACATCAATGGGACAGAAAGGAAGTCTTTTTTTTTCTTTAATTAATAACTAGTTAAGGCTTGGGATGGAATAATGTGTGGTACTCTGCCTTGTTCTCTGATGACATTTACATTTTTCTAAGGAAAAATATCTGTATTGATTTAGTTTTGCCTGATTATAAAAATAATACAATTTTCTTTTTCAAAATGCATACAACAAATAAAAATTGATGAAAATCACCTGTTTTCTTGTCCCCATTAACATTTTGGTATATTTTACTCCAGACATTTTTTCTTTGTGCCTGCACCTCCACACACACCCATTCATATTTCCAACTGGAATCATAATCAATGAGCAGTTATATACCTGAAGCAGTCAACATTTATAATTGTAATATGCAAAAAGCATACAATCTGTAATTTATTTCAACTAATGTGAGCTTATTTTGAAGGATCCTTCAATAAGCCACTTGAAGGTCACACAGTCATTTTTGGTTTATCGTAGTCCATTTTCTGTAAACATTCAGCTCATTCCAAATGCAAACATGCATTAAGAGCTGTGTTTACCCTCTCATGGGGTCTCCCTTCCCCTCATCCTTTCTAGGGAAGGGATGCTTGTATACTCTCCTGATGACAGACAAGAAGAATTTTTGGTCTTGTACTGCCCTCTGGGTTCTTGCTGGCCTTAATTTCATGTAGGCACTAGTGTCTTGTGCTGATGGGTCCTGAGTTGTGCATGTCTTGTCTGGGAAGGTCTCCTGGGACATTAGCTAGCAATTGCTGCAGATGATTCTACGTTTTCCTCTAGTTGTGAGGCAGGGCATCAAACCTTTACTGGTTCTTGATGGCTGTCAGCACTAGTAGGGGCCAGCGTTTCCCACTTTTCTTTCTTGTGTCAGTGACACTGTTGTTACCTACAAGGGGCACCATGGATCAAGAAATTTAATGCATGCTTTAAAAAAACTTTTCATTTGAAAATAATTTCAAACACAGCAAATCCGCTAGAATAGCACTAAAAATTTCCATATGCCCTTTCATATGCCTTTTGCCCTATTTGCTTTATCACGTGTGTGTTCCTTCTCTCTCTATATATATTTTTTCTCTACCAACCATTAGAAAGTTGCATACATGAAGATGCTTGCTGCTTTTCCCTGGATTTCTTAGTTTTTATTTTTGTTTTTAATTTTTTATTATACTTTTTCAATGTGCAGATTTGTTACATATGTATACATGTACCATGTTGGTGTGCTGCACCCACTAACTCATCATTTACATTAGGTATATCTCTTAATGCTATCCCTCCCCACTCCCCATACCCCACGACAGGCTCTGGTGTGTGATGTTCCCCATTCTGTGTCCAAGTGTTCTCATTGTTCAATTCCCACTGCAGTGTTTGGTTTTCGGTTCTTGCGATAGTTTGCTGAGAATGATGGTTTCCAGCTGCATCCATGTCCCTACAAAGGACATGAACTCATCCTTTTTTATGGCTGCATAGTATTCCATGGTGTATATGTGCCACATTTTCTTAATCCAGTCTGTCGTTGATGGACATTTGGGTTAGTTCCAAGTCTTTGCCATTGTGAATAATGCCGCAATAAACATACGTGTGCATGTGTCTTTATAACAGCATGATTTATAGTTCTTTGGATATATACACAGTAATGGGATGGCTGAGTCAAATGATATTTCTAGTTCTAGATCCTTGAGGAATCGCCACACTGTCTTCCACAATGGATGAACTAGTTTACAGTCCCACCAACAGTAAAAAGTGTTCCCATTTCTCCACATCCTCTCCAGCACCTGTTGTTTCCTGACTTTTTATTGATTGCCATTCTAACTGGTGTGAGATGGTATCTCATTGTGGTTTTGATTTGCATTTCTCTGATGGCTAGTGATGATGAGCATTTTTTCATGTGTCTGTTGGCTGCATAAATGTCTTCTTTTGAGAAGTGTCTGTTCATATCTTTTGCCCACTTTTTGATGGTTTTTTTTTTTTTCTTGTAAGTTGGATTCTTAGGTGTTTTATTCTCTTGGAAGTAATTGTGAATGGGAGTTCATTCATGATTTGGCTCTCTGTTTGTCTGTTATTGGTGTATAAGAATGCTTGTGATTTTTGTACATTGATTTTGTATCCTGAGACCTTGTTGAAGTTGCTTATCAGCTTAAGGAAACTTGGGTCTGAGATGATGGGGTTTTCTAAATATACAATCATGTCATCTGCAAACAGAGACAATTTGACTTCCTCTTTTCCTAATTGAATATCCTTTATTTCTTTCTCTTGCCTGATTGTCCTGCCCAGAACTTCCAAATTATGTTAAATAGGAGTGGTGAGGAAGGGCATCACTGTCTTGTGCCAGTTTTCAAGGGCAATGCTTCCAGTTTTTGCCCATTCAGTATGATATTGGCTGTGGGTTTGTCATAAATAGTTCTTATTATTTTGAGATACATTCCATCAATACCAAATTTATTGAGAGTTTTTAGCATGAAGTGCTGTTGAATTTTGTCAAAGGCCTTTTCTGCATCTATTGAGATAATCATGTGGTTTTTGTCTTTGGTTCTGCTTATATGCTGGATTACGTTTATTGATTTGCATATATTCACCCAGCTTTGCATCCCAGGGATGAAGCCCACTTGATCATGGTGGATAAGCTTTTTGAGGTGCTGCTGGATTCAGTTTGCCAGTATTTTATTGAGGATTTTTGCATCGATGTTCATCAGGGATATTGGTCTAAAATTCTCTTTTTTTGTTGTGTCTCTGCCAGGCTTTGGTATCAGGATGATGTTGGCCTCATAAATGAGTTAGGGAGGATTCCCTCTTTTTCTATTGATTGGAATGGTTTCAGAAGGAATGGTACCAGCTCCTCCTTGTACCTCTGGTAGAATTCGGCTGTGAATCCGTCTGGTCCTGGACGTTTTTTGGTTGGTACGCTATTAATTATTGCCTCAATTTCAGAGCCTGCTATTGGTCTATTCAGGGATTCAACTACTTCCTGGTTTAGTCTTGCGAGAGTGTATGTGTCCAGGAATTTATGCATTTCTTCTAGGTTTTCTAATTTATTTGCATAGAAGTGTTTATAGTATTCTCTGATGGTAGTTTGTACTTCTGTGGGGTCTCCCAGTTAGGCTACTCGGGGGTCAGGGACCCACTTGAGCAGGCAGTCTGTCTGTTCTCAGATCTCAAACTCAGTGCTGGGAGAACCACTACTCTCTTCAAACCTCAGTTGGAAATGCAGAAATCACCCATCTTCTGTGTTGCTCATGCTGGGAGCTGGAGGCTGGAGCTGTTCCTATTCAGCCATCTTGGAACCCTTTATTTTTATTTTTATGTTATTTCAATAGATTTTGGAGAACAAGTGGTATTTGGTTACATGGATAAATTATTTGGTGGTGATTTCTGAGATTTTGGTGCACCTGTCACCTAAGCGGTATACAGTAGAGCCATTGTGTAGTCTTTTATCCCTCACCCTCCTCCTTTCTTTCCCTCCAAGTCCCCAAAGTCCATTATATCATTCTTATGCCTTTGCATCCTCATAGCTTAACTCCCACTTATAAGTGAGAATATATGACATTTGGTTTTCCATTCATGAGTTACTTCACTTAGAATAATGGCCTCCAGCTCCATCCAAGTTGCTGCAAAGGCCATTATTTCATTTCATTGTATGGCTGACTAGTACTTCATGGCATATATATACCACATTTTCTTTATCCCCCCATTGCTTGATGGGCACTTACGTTGGTTCCATATCTCTGCAACTGTGAATTGTACTGCTATAAACATACATGTGCATGTGTCTTTTTCATAAGATGGCTTCTTTTTCTTTGGGTAGGTATGCAGTAGTGGGATGGCTGTATCAAATTGTAGTTCTACTTTTAGTTCTTTAAGAAATCTCCACACTGCTTTCAATAGTGGTTGTACTAGTTTACATTCCCACCAGCAGCATAAAAGTTTCCCTTTTCTCCACATTTACTCCAACAGCTATTGTGTTTTGATTTTGTAATTACGACAATTCTTGCAGGAGTAAGATGATATCGCATTATGATTTTAACTTGCGTTTCCCTGGTAATTAATGATGTTGAGCATTTTTTTCATATGTATATTGGCTGTTTGTATATCTTCTTTTGAGAATTGTCTATTCATGTCCTTTGCCCACTTTTTAATGGGATTAATTGTTTTTTTTTTCTTGCTGACTTTTTTTGACTTCATTGTAGATACGGGTTATTAGCCCTTTGTCGAATATAGTTTGTGAATATTTTCTCCCATTATGTGGGTTGTCTGTTTACTCTGCTAAGCAGAAATTTGTTTTAGTTTCTGTGTTTCTTCTGCTGTGCAGAAGTTTCTTAGTTTAATTAGGTCGCATTTTATTTATTTTGTTTTTTGCTGCATTTGCTTTTGGGTTTTTAGGCATGAATTCTTTGCCTAAACCAATATCTAAAAGAGTTTCTGGTGTTATCTTCTAGAACGTTTGTGGTTTCAGCTCTTAGATATAAGTCTTTGATCCATCTTGAGTTGATTTTTGCATAAGGTGAGAGGTGAGGATCCAGTTTCATTCTTCTACATGTGGTTTGCCAGTTTTCCAAACACCATTTGTTGAATAGGGTGTCTTTTCTCCACTTTGTTTAGTTTTAACCCACCTGTGATTCTTATTCTGTTTTTAAATTTAAAGTATCAGTAAAAGAATTTGTTCTCCACATTCTGTGGTAGCCAATTCTCTCTTCCCTCCCTTACTGTGCCTACTTGTCTCTTAAGCCAGGGTGCTGCCCCTCTATGGAATGAAAGGGCCACCCAAAGTGGTTCCCTATGTCTAACCTTGTGGAGACTGGATTGGTTCTGATTTAGTCCCAAAATGCAAATTCCAATAATTATGGACAAATGGCCACACGTCTGCACAGGTTTGATGAACCCCCAGGCAAGGGAAGACTTCTAGATTTTATGCCTGGATTCTGGTTAGGAATCTTGCTTTTCCTCCTCTCCTATATCTAAAGTATCAGAATGTCCAATTGAATCTATCTCCTATACTTTCACACCTGCCCTTTTCTATTCCACCACCTTTGCCATGGTTCAATCCTCTGATATCTTTTTCCTGAACCAATTGCTTCCTTCTAACTGGCTTCCCCACTTCCATTCTTGGTCAACCACCATCCATTTTCCACTTAGCAAATATATATATACACATATATATATATATGTAGAGTATGTATATAAGCATATATATATATATATATATATATAATTGTATCAAGTCATCATTCTTTTTTTTTTTTTTTTGAGACAGAGTCTCTCGCCTCTGTCACCCAGGCTGGGGTGCAGTGGTGCTGACCTTTGCTCACTGCAAGCCTGCCTTCCAGGTTCACGCTTAAGTATTCTCCTGCCTTTAGCCTTCTGGAATAGCTGGGACTACAGGTGCCCCGCCACCATGCCTGGCTAGGCTTTTTGGTGTATTTTAGTAGAGATGGTGATTTCATCAGGTTAGCCAGGATGGTCTCGAACTCCTGGCCTCATGATCCGCCCGCCTTGGCCTCCCAAAGTGCTGGGATTACAGGCATGAGCCATGGCGCCCAGCCATATCAAATCATCCTTCTGATTAAAAGCTGTTAGTCTGCTCCTTTTTCAAATATTATATTTTATTTTAAGTTCCCGGAAACACGTGCAGGATGTGCAGGTTTCTTATATGGGTAAACATGTACCACGGTGGTTTGCTGCACAGATTAACTCATCACCTAGGTATTAAGCCCCACATGCATTAGCTATTTATCCTGATGCTTTCCCTTCTCCCAGCCCCCAACAGGCCCCAGTATATATGGTTCCCCTCCCTGTGTCCTTGTGTTCTCATTGTTCAGCTCCCACTTATGAGTGAGAACATGTAGTGTTTGGTTTTCTGTTTCTGCGTTAGTTTACCGAAGATAATGGCTTCTAGTTTCATCTATTTCCAGGCAAAGGACATAATCTTATTCCTTTTTTGGCTACATAGTATTCCATGGTGCATATGTACCACATTTTCTTTATTCGGTCTATCATTGATGGGCATTTGGGCTGATTCTATGTCTTTGCTATTGTGAACAGTGCTGCAATAAACATACATAAGCATGTATCTATAATATAATTATTTATATTCCTTTGGGTATATACCCAGTAATGGGATTGCTGGGTCAAATGGTATTTCGGTTCTAGATCCTTGAGGAATCACCACACTGTCTTCCACAATGGTTGAACTAATTTACATTTCCACTAACAGTGTGAAAAATTTCCTATTTCTCTGCAGCCTCGCCAGCATCTGTTGTTTCTTGACTTTTTAATAATTGTCATTCTAACTGGCATGAGATGGTATCTCATTGTGGTTTGATTTGCATTTCTCTAATAATCAGTGATGTTGAGCTTATTTTTATATGTTTGTTGGTCGCATAAATGTCTTCTCTTGAGAAGTGTCTGTTCATGTTCTTTGTCCACTTTTTGATGGGGTTGTTTGTTTTTCTCTTATAAGTTTGTTTAAGTGGTCTCTTCTCTTTATACTTAGAAAAAATTCTAAATTTCTCACCAGGGCTCTCATAGCAGCCCTACTGATCTGGCTGTATTTCTGCCCCAGTGTCATCTGTCACTTTCTCCTGACCCAGTCTACTATCTACTTCCTCACCTTGAGGCCTTTGCCTGTGCTCTTCCATTGCCTGAAAGAACTTTCCAGTCTTCCACTGGCTCTTTGCATGCCTGGTCTTTATTATCTTACAAGTCTCAGCTTAAATGTGCCTTTCTCAGAGTCCTTCTGTGACCACCATACATTGAAAGGTCTTTCTTCTCTCTAATTCTCTTTCACGGTTATCTGCTTTTCTCATAATAGCACTTATGAGAAAAGTTAGAGAGTGAAGTCACAACTGGGAACTTAAAAAAATAAACTTGCTTGTATATATATGATCTATCTCCCCAACTAACCTGGAAGATCCAAAGGGTTACTGTCTTGCATTGCTTTCTTGACACTGTTGTATCTCCAGTACTGAGCATCATGCCTAGCTCACAGTAAGTACTCAATAATCTGCTCAATGAATGGATACACAACAAAATATTTAAATAGAATGTCAGCCTGATTAAAACAATTCTTAGCATATGAATGTACTTTTCTTTCTTCTCTTTGTATGATATCCAAACACATGAAATTAGCATGTATGTTTGCTTGTATGTGCATCCGCTTGTGTGTGTTAGGAGAAAAATACCCAAGTTCTTAATTCCTGCTTGTATTTTCCTCCTTTTCTTGATCCATTTTCTACAGTTTCTTTTCTCTTGATAAAAATGCTCATTTTCACATATTTACTTTTAAAAACTTGTTATCTCTTTATATTTGAATTAAATCATACTAGTTTCCTTTCAATCTCCAATAGCCATATTATGAAGTTAATGCTATTTTTTGCTTTCTTTTCATCTTTAGATATTTCATTCATTCCTTTCTCATTAAAAAAAATATACCTTGTGACAGGCACTGTTTAGGTGCTGGGGGTAGAGATGAATAAAATAAAATTATTGCTCTCAAATAGTTTATAGTGTGAATGCAATGAGGTAAATGTGAGTGGAGCGCCGAGAAGGGGAAACAAACTGCTTGGGAGAGTTGGGGATAGTATGTGGAAGGCTCTTGCTGAATGCGCATTTATTAGAGGAGGAAGCAGGTAGGGGATGGAATTTTGGATGTCTGGTTAAGATCTGTGGGATTGACAGGGATGCTGTTAGCACATTATTTCTCAGGCTGCTCCACTCTCAAAGTGAAAATCCCAGTGTTTTGCCCTCCACTGTTCTTCCATCTAGAGGGAAGGATAAAGGCTGATGTGAGTTTGGAAGGCAACTGCACTATCTTAGCCTCAGGACAAGTGCTATGATCTCTCTGGCAGAGTCAGAGAAGTCAAGAAGACTTTGTCAACTCAAGTCTCACTGTTCTGGGGTAACTTCATTAAGGACCATTGGTCTTTATTCAACATCATCTATCTCACTTCCTTTTTTTTTTTGGAGACATGCTCTTACTTTGCCACCCAGGCTGGAGTGCAGTAGTACAATCAAAGCTCACTGCAGCTTCAAACTCCTAGTCTGAAGAGATTCTCCCACCTCAGCCTCCTGAGTAGCTGGGACTACAGGCACACACCACCACACCTGGCTTTATTTATTTATTTATTTATTTTTTTATGGAGACAGGGTCTCACTGTGTTGCACAGGCTGGTCTTGAACTCCTGAGTTCAAGAGATTCTCCTGCCTTGGCTTCCCGAAGTGTTGGAATTACAGACATGAGCTACTGCACCCAGACCCACTTATTTTTTAAATTAGATAGACCTAAATAATACGATTTATTATGATTTGTCTACCATGAAGAGGATTTGAAACTGATAATGACAGAGATACAGTGAAAACTCAGAGAATTTGTGTTCAATAAGTAGTAGAAGTCAGAGGCAAGAAGACATGAAGTACCTGATTGTCAAGGGTGATTGTGAGGACTTTATAGGTGGGCACATAATTTTTTTAAATATTGAGGAAGTCTGCAGCTCCACAGTGCAAAGCAATAAAAATTGATGTTGGTATATTGTAGAAAAATGGAGATTTTGTAGAGAAAGCCAACCTGGGGCTTTGATGTAATTAGAGCAGATGAATTAGGAGGGTGAGAAGGAGAAATTGAACAAGTTTCTTTGTCCTTTATATTCTAATACTAATAGTCTTTTGGGGGTAGTAGCTCTGTAATTTCCCAGTGTTTGACATTGAGCAAAGGATGTTACCATGTTTTAGCATACAAGTCCACCACAATTTTTGCAATATTACCTGATTGAATGCAGATGTCTTTTAACTTGATCTTGTTTATGTTGAACTATGTCATATACCAGAAGTTCCTAAGTGAGCCTCTGCCTTGATTTAGAAAGTCTGCCAATTTTGAAAAATCTATCTTTAGTTACTGATTTCTCTTACAGTCTGGCTGAAACTGAAAAGAATCTTGAAGAAACCAAGAACAGATCGGCCATATCCCTGTTGGCTGCAGAGGAGGAAATAAATCAGCTAAAAAAGCAGTAAGAAAAAAATGACAGGATTATTGCAGCCTAAATCATTGAATTTAGCTTTTTTGGTGCTCCATTACAATATGAAAGAATCTGTTCACCACCAGAGAGAAAATGCAGAAATATTTTTATTAATTATACATATATATTTACTACAAAAATATTACTTATCTACTATAGAAAACTTCCAAAGTACAACATAGTGTAAAGGAATACAGAAACCCTTTCATAACTCCAGAGCCAGTGACTGTTAACATTTTGCATTCCTTCCAATTAATATATTAATAATAGAGTTAAGACTACAGAATAAAGTATATAAGTATACAATTTTGGATCCTAACTTTTCACCTGACATTGTTTTCCTCTGTCACTAAGAAAAAATACTGCAGAAGTTAGTTTTAAATAGGTTCATTATGTTCCATCATTTGGGGATTGAATATTTACTTGTATACTAATTTTCAACATTGAAAATAATATTGGGATAATTTTTGTGGAAAAATCTCAGTTGAGCCATCTGATTATTCCTTATAGATAAAATTCTAGAAGGGGAAAATAAACATTGATCTTTTAGGGTTATATCTTCCTGGATCTTAATTTTGATCCCCCCCTCCCAAAAGAGTAAGTGGGAGATGGATTTTACACACACACACACACACACACACCCCTTTTGATTATCTTCACACGTGTTCCAGTGGTTCTGATTTCATCAGGAACACCCATAAATTAGCTAGGAACACTGTTCTAATTTCTACTTCTGTCTTCCCCTTCCTCATCATTTAAATCTCTAATTTCCTATTTGTTAAACCTTCTCAAATCCATCGATCATATTACTCATCAATTACCTATAGCACCAATTCTGTTCTTTACTGTTTGTATTGCAGCTTTTCATTCCATTACATCTTTAGCTTCTTTGTATCCTTCTTAATCCTACTTTCTTATCTTCTTAATCTTACCTTTTCATCATACACCCTTGTCATTTTCGTCACAGCATGTTCTCTTCTTCCAGCTTTTGCTTTTGTTTTATGGTGGCCACGCCTCTTTGTAGCTTGATGAGGATGCCAATTTTATTTCTAAAGATTTTTTTTGTTTGCTACATTATTTTCATAGGTTCATACTTCTAGCTAGTTTTGTGGATGTTATTCAGTTCCCATTATAGTTTTCTCTCATATTCCAACTATTCAGAGAATCAAAGATTCTAATTAATATTAAATATTCCAATTAATATGTTACAAATATAGTTGAGACTATTCAGAGAATCAAAGAACTAGTGAGGGTAGGAGATTATATTGTAGAACAGCTTCCTGTGTAGCTTTTGGAGGCCAAATGTTTTCAGCGTGCAGTTAAGATCTGTCCCATACTGTCCAACATGGGACAGTATGACTATAAGTCCAGTGTTTTTGCTACAGGATCTGTATGAGTGTCCTTTCTTTAGGAATTTTTCCCCATGCAAGCTGCAGACATAGAGTGGCATCCTGACCCTGGGAGTTCTGTTCCTTGCTAATTTGTTCATTCACATGTATTTCCACCAGTTTCCCAATGCAATAATGGCAGGCTGAGTAGAATAGCCTCTGTTGGTAAGCATGCCAATTGCTGCTTATTACCTTTCCTTCCTTCCTTCACTCCCTCCCCTCTCCTCTCTTCCCTTCCTCTGCCCTCTCTCTTTGCTGTTCAGGCTTAAAACTCTTCAAGCTCAGGAGGATGCCCGCCACAGAAACACAGATCAGAGGAGCTCAGAGAATAGGCGGTCAGAGCCTCGGAGCTCTGAGGAGCGGAGGTGTGAGCAGTGGAGTTCACTCAAGCGGAATGCAGACCAGCGGGACACAGAAGTCACATCCGATTATAAGAAACAGCTCCGAAACCTGAAGGAGGAAATAGCTGTTCTGTCTGCTGAGAAAAGTGCCCTCCAAGGAAGGTCAGACAAACTCTCAGATATCTAATTTAGGCTCTTTTTGCTAAGTTAAGGGATCGGGGAGGGGAAAATAAGTAAAATGATAAAATGATACCCTGAATCAAAACCTCAGCAATCTGGCAAGCTTTCAATTGTAAAGGGATTGTTTTCTTAACTGCCCCCCTTCCAGAGAGAGAAAATACCTCCTGAGTTGCCAGCATTTGGACACTAATTAACTTTGGGCTGAGAGATATGGAGAAGGAAAATTCTTTTTTTTTTTTTTTTTTTTTTTTTGAGACAGAGTACTGCTCTGTCGACCAGGCTGGAGTGCAGTGGCATGATCTCGGCTCACTGCAACCTTTGCCTCCTGGGTTCAAGTGATTCTCCTGCCTCAATCTCCCGAGTAGCTGAGATTACAGACACACACCACCATGCTCGGTTAATTTTGTTCTTACTTTTAGTAGAGATGGGGGTTCACCATGTTGGCCAGGTTGGTCTCAAACTCTTGGCCTCAGGTGATCTGCCTGCCTCCACCTCCCAAAGTGCTGGGATTACAGG
The DNA here is from genome assembly GCF_008728515.1 of Papio anubis. Lineage (NCBI taxonomy): Eukaryota > Metazoa > Chordata > Mammalia > Primates > Cercopithecidae > Papio > Papio anubis. The sequence goes on from NC_044978.1 coordinate 96,179,032, forward strand.
CGTGAGCCAACGTGCCCGGTTGTAAGGAAAGTTCTTTGACTTGAAACCAGAATTGTGCGGGCCTATGGTGCAAGAGGTGGTACCCTCGTGGAAAAACTGTTCTGTAATATGAGGGTCATTTTCTCTGAGGCCTGGGAGTCCTCTCTCCAGGGATACTGTCCATTTTACTGCAGGGTATTTCCCTTTTGTATCTGACTTTGATGGGATGTGTAGGTGAAGTGTTCTTGTGAAATCCCTTTCTACTTATGGACAGATGTTAAGACAGGCCATCAAGATAGTGTTAAGTAAGGACAAAGGAGATGTTCCTCTGGAGTCTCTGCATTTTCCTTATTCTTTTTAACAACCCGCATCAAGCCCCTAATGTGTTCTGCTCCAGGCTGTGAAAGTCCCTATTCCCATTCTCTAAATGTCACCACAGTCTTTAATTTTGAGGAATCATTCTGTCAGTGTTGTGTTTGTGCCAACTTGTATTGACTCCCAAGAATGAATTATGTGCCTGTTTGACATGGTGGTAGTATTTACACCACGGGAATTGGCAAACACCATAAGTGAGTCTCACCCTACCCAACCCAACCTCCCTGGCTGTTGTACTCAGTTTTGCATTACCTTTTGCCAGATAGTTTCTTCTGTAAAACCTCCCTTTTTGGAGACCCATTTACTTCGGGCTAGCTAGTCTGATAATTTACTTCATACTTGAGGGCAATATAACTTTTTATTGATACAGTAGTTTATAATATACCTAGTACTTCCACATGTATTTGCTCATCTGACCTTCTAATCCCCACCTCCACGCTAAAATAGGGCAAAAGTTATGTATCTGAAAACTGGGAATTCCAGCTACTTAGGAGATTGCTTGAGCCCAGGAATTCTAGACAAGCCTGGGCAATGTGGCAAGAACTCATCTCTAAAAAGAGTTAAAAAATAAATAAATTAGCTGGGTATGCCTGTGGTCCTAGATCCTCTGGAGGCTGAGGCAGGAGGAACTCTTTAGCCCAGGAGTTTAAAGCTGCAGTGAGCTGTGATTGAGCTAAGGGATTTTTGGAAACCAATCAGTAAATGTTTTGGCCCAGTTTTGGTTACTTTGGGAGAGTGTGTTTAACCATTTGGCTTGTTCGAAAATTTCTTGGACACGAGTTTCCACTTTTCTAGACACATTAATGTAGATCAACAGGTTTTACTGATGACAGCACCTTGTTCAGCTAGGAGATAATCTAGAGCTCGTCTATTTCAAAAACCATTCCTGCTAGTGAGCCTAAAGACCTTTCTAGCAGCGATAGACTTGCATCAGTATTTGCTAAGGCCAGTATTTGCCAGTATTTCAAGGGAGGTGGTAAGTTCCCGTGATGTGATTTCATGGTAAGTAAAACTTCCCCAAGGGGCAAGAATTGTGATAGTTCCCACAACTCTGGCCACAGTAAATCCTAGGGCCCTTTTTCTTCTAGAATGGGATTCTAGATTGGAAATTATGTTCAAGACAATGATTTGGGTGGGAGCTATTGTACCCAGAGTACAAACACCATAATGAAAAGAATCATGAAGATGGAATAAAGCCAAAGATTAAAAAGAGTTTAAATAATTTTTAGCAGTGCCACAAAGCCATAAGAGCCCAGGAGGGGCATCCAGGTAATATGGTGTGGTTGGTTTCATTAAAATGTTGGAAACAAAGGAAAGGGGCCTCTTGACAGTTTTTGAGAGGCTCCACAGGAGAGGAAAAGTCATGTTAATGTCCCAGCTGGTTGGGTGGGTGGGGGGCACAGCGGTGGTGTTCAAAACCAGGGAAGTGTATGTGAAATGGATAGGATATAAGTGACATGATGGTTATTTCCCACATTGGTTTTATCATTCTAGTAACATACATGAGTGGTATTAGGAGTGCAAGGGATGGTGTATACTGGAGGCCTTACTATATTCGTTTGTTTGAAAGGCTTAAAAATGGGCAGTGATGAGATAGATTCAGAGTTTTGTTGTAAGAGCCTAAGGCCTCAAATGGGTTAATGTTACCCACAGGAGTATCCCAGGGTGTACATCCCAAAGTAGCATTACAATTAAAGAAGTTCCAATGATATTGTAAGTATGGATGGTGGGGGAAGTAATAAGATTACACAAAGGTGGAGATGTTTCCCATTTTACCAGCACAGAGAGAAATAGTTAGGGTAGGAAGGTGTGGTAAAAAGTCTTACTCAGCCACAATTAGATTTACCCAAAGCTCATCCACAGAAATGGAAAAGATAGGGGCCTGGAAGGACTCAAGGCCCCACCAGTCATCTAGAGGATGACTTTCAGAGGCTTGATTATAATCCAGGAATAGAGTTAGAGGTCCATGTCCTTCCCCTTGTCCTTGTTCTGCAGAATCCCCTTGTCAGGTATGTTGGTGAGGTTGTGGCTATTATGGCTTAGGAGAAAGAAGTGCCCCTCTGTCACGAGGAAGGGAGGGACACTCACTTTTCTAATGATGCTCTTGTTTGCAAGGAGAATAGGGTCCTCATTGTAACCTGGAGGTGGCTTGTAACCTGGAGGTTTTGGACATTTTCTACTCTAGTGTCCTGGATTTCTGCAGCGATGACAGACCCCTGTTCTGTTAGTGTTATGGGGACGAGCCTTGGGATTATTGGCTAATGAAAAAGAATGTGCCAATGCTGTCACCATGTAATGAGTGTGGTGCTGGCACTTTTCCTCCTCCAATGGAACTGTTTTTATTTTAGATATTTCCTCCTGATTATTGAAAATCTTAAAGGCTATGTTTAATAAAGTAAGAAAGGGAGTTTGTGGGCCTTGTTCTAAGTTTTAGAGTTTTTGTCTGATGTCTGGGGAAGTCTGACTTAAAAAATATATGGCCAGAATGGATAGGCCCTTAGGGATTGGGGGGTCAAAACTTGTGTATTGATGCACGTCCTCCACCAGTGTAGCCTGGAAAAGGATGGGACTCTCAGATGGCTCCTGAGTGATTTCTTGTAATTTAGAAAAATTAACAGGTTTTACTACTGCCTTTTTCATTTCTTCCAACAAAAAAGAGATCATATAATCTCATCTGCCCTTGCCTCTGTTTGGGCCGGCATCAGTGGCCTGGTATTGCCAATTGGGTTCTGTTTTGGGGACAGCTTCTGCCCCAGCTTTAGCATTGTTAGGATTATGAACATGAGCTTCATCTGCCCAAGCTTGACCATATGCGTGACCTTCCTTCATGGGAACAGCAAGTAGTTAATACCACAAATATATCTTGCTGGGTTCAATCAAAGGCAATAGTCAAAACCCAAAATTCTTGAATGAACTTAGAGGGATCCTGGCTAAATGAACCCAAACTTGGATTAAATTTGTGAAAGATCAGACATTGGAAAAGGGACATGAACTTGGATTGCTCCTAAATCTCCATTAGCCACCTCACAGAGAGGCAAAACATTTTGGGATTTTCCGAGGACTCTGTACCAGTGTTATATGTAACTCCTGTATGAGTATCTGAGAGGGATAAAGTATCTGGACATGGAGGTGATTGATTAGGGGATGGAGCAGATGGGGAGAGAATAGGTGAAGCATGAGCAGGCTGAGGACAGCGTGATAGGCAAAAGGGTCAGACACCAGAATCGAGGAGGGAGGAAGTTCCTTGAAAGGATACATGAAAATTTTTATGTAATTTTGAGTTTTTGGATAAAGCCAGAAAGACCTGAACATATGGGACCTCTGAATCCCTTTTGAGGTTCTGGTAAAATGAGTCTAGATGTAAAATAATATTGTGATGCAAAGTTCCATTAATAGGTCAATTTGATTTATTAGGGACTACAAAAGAAAATTATATGCTTCTTTTTGAGAGTTTATAGGTCAAAATGGGACTGATTTTTAAGAACGCATGCATTCTGGAGATGTATAGAAATTCTAGTTACTTACAAATTTTTGGGAAAGAAGTCTGGTACCAGATGCTGGAGTCAGATGATAGGGAAGTCTAATCACTTCTGAATTACTCAGATAAGGAGTTTTGCCTCCCGATGGTCGGATTGATTGGCCACCAGGTGATCTTTACTTTACTCAAGAAGTAAATCAAAGGTTTTCCCTGGCTGATTCTGGCTCACCAACAGGTCCTCCAGGAGCCGGTCTCCCAGCCCTGCCCCTCGCAGCCGTAGCTGCAGCCGCAGCCGATCTGCCAGCCCCTCCACGGCTGTCAAGGTCAGGAGCCCGTCCCCAAACCGCTCCAAGCTGTCCAATGTGGCGCGCAAGGCTGCCCTCTTGTCCCGCTTCAGCGATTCTTATTCCCAGGCCCGCCTGGACGCGCAGTGCCTGCTGCGGCGCTGCATCGACAAGGCTGAGACCGTTCAGCGGATCATCTACATCGCCACAGTGGTATGTGACGCCTGCGGGACCCCCGGCTCCTTGGGGGCAGCGCGGAGACAAGTTTGGTAACGTGAATGGAACAACATACAAAGACTAGTGGATCCTGAGGTCACAGAAGCGGGGGAGATTCCTGTCCTTCCTTCCTTCCTTCCTTCCTTCCTTCCTTCCCTCCCTCTTTCCTTCCTTCCTCCCTCCCTCTTTCCTTCCTCCCTCCCTCTTTCCTTCTTTCCTCCCTCCCTCCCTCCTTTCTCTCCTTCCTCTTTCTCTCTTCCCATCTCTCTCCCTCTCTCCTTCCTTCCCTCCCTTCTTTCCCTCCCTCTCTCCATCTCTTCCTCCTTCTTTCCTTCCTTTCTCCCTTCTTCCTCCATTGTTTCCTTCCTCTCCTTCCTTCCTTCCTTCCTTCCTTCCTTCCTTCCTTCCTTCTTCCTTCCTTCCTTCCCTTTCATTACAAATAGTTGGGGGGTGAATCATTTTCACAATCGATAACTATACATATATATATGAATAGTTATATAATATTTATTTAGTTAGTTATATTGACCCGGCATTTGTTTAAGAAGTATCCATAAATGCCGGACTATCTCAAATGGGTTTATAAAAAGTTGATTTGCACTGTACCTTTTGTCTAATATGGGCATATTAGACACAGTGGATATATTATTGCTAATGGCTGTCATTTGGTTTCCTTTAGTTCTTAAAAAAAATTAGAAGGTTGTGATTGTGTTAACATTTCTGTTTATTTAATTAAGAGTAGTTATTAAAACTGCTAACATATCAGCTATTTGAGTATGGCAAATTTTAAAAGTGCATATATGTATTCTTCCAAAACAAATATGTTTGTTTTATGGGTTAATGCCATACAAAGATACTGAGAGTTCATGAGGAGAATTGTTAAATATTAAGAAACAAAACAAAACATTAGTATGAGAACAGAATTATCAGAAATACTGAATTTTATCCTGTATTTATTCATTTAAATCAGGGGTTAGCAAACCATGATCTATGGACCATATCTGGACCTGGCTCATATTTCTAAGAGAAATGCTACTGTAAGAATGTAAGAATGTTTTTAGATTTTTAAATGGTTGTAAAAAAAAAGACAGAAACTGTATGTAGTTCAACATGCATACAATATTTGCTATCTGGCTCCTTATAGAAAAATGTTTGCCATCCCCTGGTTTATATAATTAAGAACCACTTACTAAGTTAAAGCTCTATCAATGTACAGGCCATGTCTTCTGTGCATAACTGAGTTTTCCCAATGCTTACCACACCATAGGCATTTAATAAATATTTGTTGAATTAAAATATGCCAGGAAACATGTCTGAGTCTGGGTATGTGTTTATAACATGAACACTAGACTGATAATTTTCTCTTATTTCTTGACCAGTAATGTGATATTGGCATGGGCTCATAGCAGGGGATTTATTTCCTTCAATTTCCACACTGTCCTGTTTCCTGCACTCAGAATTTCTAGAACAATGGTCAACTGTCTTGATGTTAGTGAGCATGGATTATTATATGTTTATGTACTTTTCAAAATTAGAGATGTATTTTCTTCCAGATTAAAAATGTTTTTGATCAACTGTGTTTAGTTATCAGAAGATCAATATGATGTTGAAGCTTGGATTCTTTCTAATTCCTTGCTTTGGATCTCTTCATTTACCTCTTTTCACCAAAAAATTTGCTGCATTTTTATGTGCAGGAGGCATTCCATGTAGCAAAAATGGCATTCAGACATTTCAAGATCCGTGTGAGAAAATCATTGACACCATCTTACGTGGGGTCGAATGACTTTGAGAATGCTGTCTCGGATTATGTCATTTGTCATCTTGATCTATATGATTCTCAAAGCAGTGTCAATGTAAGTGTTGGGTCTCTTATTAGGACTGGGTTACTTCTGCTGCTGCTATTTATATTGAGTACTAATAACTCAGAAATCCATCCAATATTACATATTCTATGTAATGACAAAGAAGAAAGGAACAACATTCAATTTACTTGGTAGCACCTGCCATTATTGACTGTTTCTTCCTTAAAAATATTATGGGGAAAAATTGTCTGAGTTTCTTTAGATAGGCTGTTATGGTCAGGAGATGGAATATCATAATACTTAAGAGCAAGGATTTTGGGAAAAGTAAGTATGGATTTGCTTCCTGACTGTGACACTTACTAGCTGTGTGATCTTACACATTTACTTAATCTCTGTGTGCTTTAGTTTTCTAATCTTTCAGTGGGAGTAAAAATGTTCATTACCCCTAGAGTCACTGAGAACATTAAATGAAAGAAAGTAGGCAATTTGCTTAGCACAAGACTTGGCACATAGTTAACACTCAGTAAAAGCAAACTATTATAATGATTGTTACGGATTATGAACAATTCAGAGTTCTGTGTTGGCACATCATACCCTTGCCCAGAATAGAAAAATAAGGCAATGATAAATAAAAGCCACAGAAGGTTTTTTTCCTTGCTTTTTTAGGACTCTCTTGGCTTTTACTGTGTCGTTTCTACTCTGTGTCCTCTTTCCTCCTTCCCTGTGAATGGGTGGCAACATCTTTCTCCTTTTAGCACATGCACTGTTTCTCTGCTTTAACTTGTTTTGGCTCACATTCTCTTTTCCCACCTCCCATCAGTCCTAATATTCTTAGGATGTTAGAGTGTTTTTGTCACGAGCTGATAACAAAGTGATGCCATCTTTTGTTTTTCAGGATGTGATCCGAGCCATGAATGTCAATCCCAAGATTTCATTCCCTCCTGTCGTCGACTTTTGCCTTCTCAGTGACTTCATCCAGGAGATATGTTGCATTGCCTTTGCAATGCAGGCCTTAGAACCACCCCTAGATATTGCATATGGGGCAGATGGAGAAGTTTTTAATGATTGCAAGTAAGAGACAGAGGAGCAGAAGCTAAGGGATTCATCATGAGTACATTGTCTTGTCTGTTTCCTGAGAACAATGTAGGGAAAAGAACTCTGGGTGGAGAAATTAACAGACACTACCTGATTTCCAGGCCCTACCATATACTTCTCTGTATTCCAGGGCAGGACCCACTCCTGGAGTTATTTTCCATTGAACATAACGTATTGGTCTTTGGGGGAGAACTAGTGAGGACTTGGAGCCTATCTAGAACATTTTTTAAAAGATGCTCTATAAATACAAATATGCATTACTTTCTATTGGTTTTTATTGCATTACTCAGCCCAGGATTCTCAAAGTATGATGTGTGGATCACCTGCATCAGAATTACTCAAAGTACTTGTTAAAAATACACATTCCTGGATTACATATCCTGATGTTTTATGCAGTAGGTCTAAGATGGGGCTCAGGAATCTGCAATTTAACAACCACCCAGGTGTTCCGTATGCACACTAATGTTTGAAAATTAATGCTCTTGACTCCATTGTCTAGGACCAATAGATTGCTACCAGCTTTTACAAGAGAAATATTCCCTTATAAATTAAAAGACATTAAACTAATTTAAAACATTGTATTGTGATTTCTTGAGATCACAGGATATAGCTGGAGATTATCTGGGAAGAAATCAAGCTAGTGGTTAAGAACACAGGCTCTGGCCTCAAGCTGCTTGGGTTCAAATTTCAGCTCCACCACCTATTAGCTGTATAATGCTAGGCAAGCCACCTAATTTTTCTATTTCTTACTTTCTTCTCTATCCAGTGGGGGAAATAATAATGCCTACTTCCTAGGGTCGTAGAAGGTTAGTTGAGATAATTCAGACAAAGCACTTAGGATGCTGTGCATAAAGCATGAAGTGAGTGCCCAGGAAATATTCGCTCTGGGTTTTTGTTCAGGTTGTAAAGTTATGCCCAGCATTCCTGCAAGTTTGCTGATGAGGGAGGATGGATAGTACCACTCAGAATCATTCACTTTCTTTCACTTATGCAAATCACAACAATAATGAACTTTCCAATTGCCTTATAGCATGTCATATTTTCTTGCCATTGCCCTGCTTCTAGTTTCTCCAACATGGATCAACTCATGGAAGAGTTGATATTAGGACATTACACTGCAGTTGGGTCTTTTTGGTTTCCTTACAGGGCACATTATCTTCATTTGTCTCCTTTATTCCTTTCTCCTTTAGAGGATTGATAGTTCCACTCAGAACCATTCAACTTTTTAGTTTAAGGATTCTGCACATGTCAAAGACTTCTGTAGGGTCTCTTGCTGACATGCCTTTAACCAGAGGGAATGTGCAGCTTCTAGGGTATTCTCTGGCCTGTGTGCCTGGACATCTGTGCATCTGGAATTGGATTTTCTAACAATGATTGGATTTGGTTCTACTTCTAGAACTTCACAGAACAAGGCTAACCCTTTTTCACCCTGGCAGCCTTTTGTGCATTTGAAAGCAATTACTCAAATCCTCCTCCTTCTGGCCTCAGGACTTCAGGTTTTCTTCATATGAAGTAGGTTTAGGACTTCTTGACAAATAGATTCATTGTCTTGGTCTGTGCACCTTTTAAAGAAAGTGAACTGACCAGCCTAGAGGGACTAACACCCTTTTTTATTCTTATTCTCCATTAATTCAGCTAACTTGCAGTAGTTTTCTCTTTCTTTCTTTTTTAGCTTTCTGACAGTGTTTATTCATTTTGAGTACTACTGAAATCTGCTGTATTTTTACTTGTACTGTGACTAAACCATATGTCTCCTCTATTTGTGCAAATACTTTTTAGACTCAATTATAGGACCTCATATGTATTCACATTTTATTTTATCTTATTAAATTCAGCTTATTGTTCCAGCTTGCTGAGCTGTTTTTAATGTCATCTTTTTTTTTTTTAGCTAACCACCTGCATCTTTGAGCATGTTTTCTATATTTCATACAACTTATTCATAAACATGATAACTTATCACAATATTGAGAGAGAGCCCTCAGCATCTTCCTTTGGGTTTCTGTTAATCCATTAGTTACCCCTCTTTGGATATGATCATTGAATTAGTTTCCACTCCACCTACTTAAGTTAATCATCCTCCTATATTTCTTTTATTTTGTCCAGAAAGACAACATGAAAAATTCTATGGGAAGCCTGATGGGACTTTAGATAGCTAGTCTATGTCTTTAGAATTCCCCTGAATTGCAACTCTTGTAATCCTGAGAAGAGAAGGAAAACAATTAGTTTGACATGATTTGGTCTTAGTGCATCCATGCTGGGTCCCAGTTATCATTACTTCCTGTTCTAAGAGGCCACAGACATTCTTTAATAACAGAATTTGTTCTATATTTACTTGGATCTGAGCATAATGCAAAATGAAAATTCACACTGATGTTTTCCCCTAGACATGCTCCATAATTGCTTAACTTCTCTTTCTTGTTTTGTGTATTGAAAACAGATACCGCCGCAGCTACGACTCGGATTTCACGGCTCCCTTAGTCCTCTATCACGTGTGGCCTGCTCTCATGGAGAATGACTGTGTCATCATGAAGGGAGAAGCTGTCACCAGGAGAGGGGCTTTTGTACGGTGGCCTTGCATAGTGACAGTTCATCCCAAGTGTTTGATTCACAAGTTCGAGAACATTTATAAACCCAGAGATTCTATAAAAGAAGTTTATAAAAAGTTGATAAGATTTCATACAAAGGAGAGGATGGCGATGATCTCGAAAAGAACTGATTCTTTTCTTTGATTTTTCCATAATTCTGCATAATTTCCTAGAAGTAATTTCTTTACTTCTTGTTTTATTTAGAAGATGGAATCAGTCATGTTTACCTCCTCCATCTTAGAATTACTATGATATTTTAAAAACAAAGCCCTTTGAAGTTATCTTGTAGGAGGATTTCCATAATCCTAAGCATTTAAAATCAATTAACTTTCAGGAAGTGATTTGCTAAATTTTTAGTGACAATTCTCTATTTTGAGAAACTGTTAATGTGCCCTGTTTTTCTCTCCTTGGTATGATGTGTATGGAGTGGGGGGATGGAGACAAAGAGAGCAGAGGAGGTGGGAGAGAGGAATGAATCAGTTTGAGAAGGTTGCTTCCTATATCCACTGGCTATAGAACGTTTTGAACCTACAGAATATTAAATACTTGATCAGCCTTTAAAATGGAGTCTTAGGTTCCATATGTGAGCCTGTGGGTGTGTACGTGTTGTAGTGGGGATTGGGTGATGGAACTGGTGGTGCTTGGATATTCTGCATAGTTTATGTTATGTAGTTTTACTCCTGTCTTTCCTAGAAAGAGTTAAGTGAAGCCCCTTAGTCCAGAATGATGTACCATCGCACAGCTGGCTGATCTCTGTTCCTGTTCTCCTTGAACTGAAAAATAGGGGAAGTGCTTTACGGCAGCTTTCATACATACAGTGGAGAAGGGGAATATTTTATTTTAAAAGAACTTAAGAAAAGGGTTTTTGTAGCTTAAAAATCCCATTACAGTGAATACTATCTTAAAATGTTTTGTTCCATAAATGTTGAGCCCTTAGCTGGGCGCAGTGGCCCACACCTGTAATCCTAGCACTTTGGGAAGCCAAGGCAGGAGGATTGTTTGAGGAGTTTGAGACAAGCCTGGGCAACATAGCAAGACCTCATCTCTACAAAAAATAAACAAATTAGCTGGGCATGGTGGTGCATACCTGTAGTACCAGCTACTTGGGAGGCCGAGGAGGGAGGATTTTTTGAGCTGGAGAGGTTGAGGCTGTGTGAGCCATGATTGTGCCACTGCACTCCAGCTTAGGTGACAGAGTAAGATCCTGTCTTTTTTTTTTTTTTTTTTTGAGATGGAATCTCGTTCTGTTGCCCAGGCTGGAGTGCAGTGACATGATCTCAGCTCACTGCAACCTCCGACTCCTGGGTTCAAGCGATTCTTCTGCCTCAGCCTCCTAAGTAGCTGGGATTACAGGCGCATACCACCACACCCAGCTAATTTTCATATTTTTAGTAAAGACGAGGTTTCACCATGTTGGTCAGGCTGGTCTCAAACTCCTGACCTCATGATCCACCCACCTCAGCCTCGTGAAGTGCTGGGATCAAAGGCATGAGCCACAACACCTGGCCTGAGATCCCGTCAAAAAAAAAAAAAAAAAAAGGTCGAGCCCATAGAAATATATATTGGGTTTTATTGACCTGACAGCTACACATGTTCTACAATAAAACATACTTCTTGCTCCTACAGCAGTCACTCTCTGTTAAGAAGATCTTGTCTGCAGTGCAGTTTGGAAAGGAGGGAGAAGAAATACCCACTATTCTTATGTTTTACATCAAATAGCAATTGCCTTTTAACTTCCTTCTTCTCTCCCATCAAGCTTATCATGAACATTTGTCCAAGCTTAAACCCTAAAACAAAATAATAGGAAGTTCTTCCTAAAATAAAGAATTTGGAAAAGAAAGGGGTTGAATTAAGGGAAATTTTAAGGATTTTACCAGTAAAATATCATTTTAGTGAATATAGCTGTCTCCTTATTCATTTAGTTAGAAAGAAGATAGGCAGTAGTGGTGTTTCATTCATTCATCCAATGATATTTATTTATTCAATAGTTATTTATGACCCAAACACTGTATTTATATGCTAGAGATTTAGCAATAAATAAAACAGATACAAATCTCTACCCACATGGAGCTTACATTCTCCAGCACTAACAAACTTCTATGTAATTTCCAATAGCTTACTCACAAAAACATTCTACTGGCATCAAATACCAGGGTATCCCAAGGTTCATTGTAATGAGATTCTATTTAAAAAGTACCCTGAAGTTATTGCCACATATTGGGCAGCAATAAGAAGTGAAAGGAGTGTAGCTTGTGCAGATGATCAGTAATGGGCAAGTGTAATCATATCAGTAAGATTCTTACTCTGTGGGATATGCATGTTGTTTTAAGCCATGACAGTTTTCACAAACTCCTGACTATGTCTCTCTCTTTCTCTCTCTTTTTTAAGTGGAATTCGGTGCGATCTCTAAGTCGATGTCGAAGCAGGAGTTTAAGTCCCATTTGCCCCCGTAGCCAAATTGGTTTAAGCACGGTACATATCTATCTAATCATTTTTACACAAAATTCGTCTATGGTTGGCATTTTTTTTTTTGTTTTTGCTTCAGCAGTACAAAAGAGATGATTATAAGTCTACAGGTGGAAAGAGAACCTGTTGCAATAATGCTAGCTGCAAACTGATTTTTATATTACTGTAGGCTAAAGAATTTATTATTCTAGAAAGAAGTAGAGGTAGTTTTATCTTTCTTTCTTAGTTCAAGGAATAGTAGATTTTATGTATTTCATAGTTTTATTTTTATCTTTGGATGAAATGGGCTATTAGATATCAGATAGTGGACTAAAGAGTGAACGGGATACCTTGGTCAACTGATCTTGGAACAAGTCCCTGGTTCCTCTAGAAATTTGTGTATGAGTTTGGAGAAATTGCTCAGATGGTCTGGATTTCAATACCTTATAAATGGCATTGCAGGTATTAATATATCTTCAACTTCAAATTAGAAAAAATAAGGTTTTTTGTGTGTATTAGTTTTTGGAAAGATTGCTAATACTTCTGTTAAAGAAAAAAAGAACAGCAAAAACATCATGAAAACTATGAAGATAACATCCCTAAAAACATGATTATGGGCTGAGTAGGGTCGCCCACACCTGTAACTCTAGCACTTTCACAGGCTGAGGTGGGAGGATTGTTTGAGCCCAGGAGTTTGAGACCAGCTATGGCAACATGGGGAAACATCGTCCCTACAAAACAAAACAAAAATCCTCCCCAAAATTAGCTGGGCATAACAAAAAACTCCCCCGCAAATTAGCCAGGTATGGTGGCATGTACCTGTAGTCCCAGCTACTTAGGAGGCTGAGCTGGGAGGATCACCTGATCCCAGGGAGGTCGAGGCTGCAGTGAGCTGTGATTGTACCACATTGCACTCTAGCCTGGGTGAGAGAGTGAGACCCTGTCTTAAACAAAACAAAACAACCCCCCCCAAAATAATTTAAAAAATTATGATGCACCACTATTAATTTATTCAACACATATTTAGTCAGTGCCTTTTGAATACAGGGTTAGAACAAGACATGTGGGCAACAGGAAGGCTAACAATGTGCTGTTCCCCAAATAATAATTATTTAAATATTTGTTCAACCTTGTTTTAGAGAGAGTAGTAGAGAAGGAGAATCACATTCGGCAACCCTACATACTTTTCTGAAACTGCTTCTAGCATGCAGCTGTAGCCCCAAAGTTGCAAAACTTCCTCAGCAAAACAAAAACAAAACCAAAAACTCCACAGTTGATGAGACTCAGCTTCCTTACTGACTTTTTTCTTTTTTTTATACTTTTAAGTTCTGGGTTATATGTGAAGAACATGCAGTTTTGTTACATAGGTATACACGTGCCCTGGTGGCTTGCTGTACCCATCAACCCGTTGCCTACATTAGGTATTTCTCCTAATGTTATCCCTCCCCTAGGCCCCTACTCCCCGACAGGCCCCAGTGTGTGATGTTCCCCTCCCTGTGTCCATGTGTTCTCATTGTTCAACTCCCACTTATGAGTGAGAACATGCAGTGTTTGGTTTTCTGATCTTGTGATAGTTTGCTGAGAATGATGGTTTCCAGCTTCATCCATGTCCCTGCAAAGGACATAAACTCATACTTTTATGGCTGCATAGTATTCTGTGGTGTATATGTCCCACATTTTCTTAATCCATTCTATCATTGATGGACATTTTGGGTTGGTTTCAAGTCTTTGTTTTTGTGAGTAGTGCCGCAATAAATGTATGGGTTCATGTGTCTTTACAGTAGAATGATTTATGATCATTTGGGTGTATGCCCAGTAATGGGATTGCTGGGTCAAATGGTATTTCTAGTTCCAGATCCTTGAGGAATTGCCACAATCTCTTCCACAATGGTTGAACTAATTTATACTCCCACCAACAGTGTAAAAGCGTTCCTATTTTTCCACAACCTCTTCAGGATGTGTTGTTTCCTGACTTTTTAATGATTGCCATTCTAACTGGCATGAGATGGTATCTCATTGTGGTTTTGATGTGCATTTCTCTAATGATCAGTGATGATGAGCTTGTTTTTCATATGTCTGTTGGCTGCATAAATGTCTTCTTTGGAGAAGTGTCTGTTCATATCCTTCACCCACTTTTTGATGGGGTTGTTTTTTTTCTTGTAAATGTGTTTAAGTTCTTTGTAGATCCTGGATATTAGCTCTTTGTCAGATGGAGAGACTGCAAACATTTCCTCCCATTCTGTAGGTTGCCTGTTCACTCTAATGATAGTTTCTTTTGCTGTGCAAAGGCTCTTTAGTTTATTAGATCCCATTTGTTAATTTTGGCTTTGCCCATGCCTATGTCCTGAATGGTATTGTCCAGGTTTTCTTCTAGGATTTTTGTGGTCCTAGGTCTTACATTTAAGTGTTTGGTCCATCTTTAGTTGATTTTGGTAAAAGGTATAAGGAAGGGGTCCAGTTTCGGTTTTCTGCATATGGCTAACCAGTTTTCACGACACCATTTATTAAATAGGGAATCTTTTCCCCATTGCTTTTTTTTTTGTCAGGTTTGTCAAAGATCAGATGGTTGTAGCTGTGAGGTTTTATTTCTGAGGCCTTTGTTCTGTTCCATTGGTCTATATATCTGTTTTGGTACAAGTACCATGCTTGGTTACTATAGCCTTGTAGTACAGTTTGAAGTTGAGTAGCATGATGCCTCCAGCTTTGTTCTTCTTGCCCAGGATTTTCTTGGCTAGGAGGGCTCTTTTTTGGTTCCATATGAAATTTAAAGTAGTTTTTTCCAATTATGTGAAGAAAGTCAGTGGTAGCTTGATGGGGATAGCATTGAATCTATAAATTACTTTGGACAGTATGGCCATTTTCATGATATTGACTCTTCCTATCCATGAGCATGGAATGTTTTTCCATTTGTTTGTGTCCTCTCTGATTTCCTTAAGCAGTGGTTGGTAGTTCTTCTTGAAGAGGTCTTTCACATCCCTTGTAAGTTGTATTTCTAGGTATTTTATTCTCTTAGTAGCAATTGTGAAATCACTCATGATTTGGCTCTCTGTTTGTCTGTTATTGGTGTATAGGAATGCTTGTGATTTTTACTCATTGATTTTGTATCCTGAAACTTTGCTGAAGTTGCTTATCAGGTTAAGGAGGTTTTGGGCTGAGACGATGGGGTTTTCTAAATATACAATCATGTCATCTGCAAACAGAGACAATTTGACTTCCTCTTTTCCTAATTGAATACCCTTTATTTCTTTCTCTTGCCTGATTGCCCTGGCCAGAACTTCCAACACTATGTTGAATAGTAGTGGTGAGAGAAGGCATCCTTGTCTTGTGCCGGTTTTCAAAGGGAGTGCTTCCAGTTTTTACCATTCAGCATGATATTGACTGTGGGTTTGTCATAAATAGCTCTTATTATTTTGAGATATGTTCCATAGATACCTAGTTCATTGAGAGTTTTTAGCATGAAGGGGTGTTGAATTTTATCGAAGGTCTTTTCTGCATCTGTTGAGATAATCATGTGGGTTTTGTCATTGGTTCTGTTTATGTGATGGATTACGTTTATTGATTTGCATATGTTGAACCAGCCTTGCATCCCAGGAATGAAGCCAGCTTGATCATGGTGGATAAGGTTTTGATGTGCTGCTGGAGTCGGTTTGCCAGGATTTTATTGTGGATTTTCGCATCAACGTTCATCATATTGGCCTGAAATTTTCTTTTTTTGTTGTGTCTCTTTCAGGTTTTGGTATCAGGATGATGCTGGCCTCATAAAACGAGTTAGGGAGGATTCCCTCTTTTTCTATTGTTAAATAGTTTCAGAAGGAGTGCTACCAGCTCCTCTTTGTACCTCTGCTGTGAATCCATCTGGTCCTGGACTTTTTTTGGTTGGTAGGCTATTAATTAGTGCCTCACTTTCAGAACTTGTTATTGGTCTATTTAGGGATTCAACTTCTTTCTGGCTTAGACTTGGGAGGGTGTATGTGTCCATTAATTTATCCATTTCTTCTAGAATTTCTAGTTTATTTGTGAAGAAGTGTTTATAGTATTCTCTAATGGTAGTTTGTATTTCTGTGGGATCAGTGATGATATCCCCTTTATCATTTTTTATTGCATCTATTTGATTCTTCTCTCTTTTCTTCTTTATTAGTCTGGCTAGCAGTATATCTATTTTGTTGATTAAAAACAAAACAGCTCCTGGATTCATTGATTTTTTGAAGAGTTTTTCATGTCTCTGTGTCCTTCAGTTCTACTCTGATCTTACTTGTTTCATGTCTTCACGAAGTTCTTGTGCTGTGTTCAGCTCCATCAGGTCATTTATGTTCTTTTCTACATTGATTATTCTAGTTAGCAATTCGTCTAACCTTTTATCAAGATTCTTAGCTTCCTTGCATTGGGTTAGAACATGCTCCTTTAGCTTGGAGTTGTTTGTTATTACCCACATTCTGAAGCCTGCTTCTGTCAGTTCATCAAATTCATTCTCCATCCAGTTTTATTCCCTTGCTGGTGAGGAGTTGTGATCCTTTGGAGGAAGAAAGGCATTCTGGTTTTTGGAATTTTCAGCCTTTTGCACTGGTTTTTCTCCATCTTTGTGGATTTATCTACCTTTGGTCTTTGATATTGGTGACCTTAGGATGGAGCCTTTGAGTGGACGTACTAATCCTTTCTGTTTGTTTCTTTGCCTTTTAACACTCAGGTCCCTCTGCTGTCAGCCTGCTGGAGTTTGCTGGAGGTCCACTTCTGACCCTCTTTGCCTGGGTATCACCAGCAGAGGTTGCAGAGCAGCAAAGATTGCTGCCTGTTCTTTCCTCTAGAAGCTTCGATCTAGAGTGGCATCTGCCAGATGCCAGCCATAGCTCTCCTGTATGAGGTGTCTGTTGGCCCCAGTTGGGAGGTGTCTCCCAGTCAGTATACACAGGAGTCAGGGCTCCACTTGAGAAGGCAGACTGACCCTTAGCAGAGCTCAAATGCTGTGCTGGGAGGTTCCTTGCTCTCTTCAGAGTCATCAGGCAGGGATGCTTAAGTCTGCTATAAGCCCCTGACTAGGGCTGCTGCCTTTTTTTACAGAGATGTCCTGTCCAAAGAGGAGCAATCTGCCAGTCTGACCACAGCAGCCTTGCTGAACTGCAGTGTGCTCCACCCAGTTTGAACGTCCCAGCAGCTTTGTTTACACTGTGGCCATAAAACCGTCTACTCTAGTCTCAGCAATGGCGGACACCCCTCCCCCCACCAAGCTTGACTGTCCCAGGTGGATCTCAGATTGCTGCTGTGCTGGCAGCCAGAATTTCAAGCCAGTGGATCTTTGTTTCCTGGGCTCGGTGGGGGTGGGACCCGCTGAGCCAGACCCCTTGGCTCCCTGGCTTCATCGCCCCCTTTCCAGGGGAGTAAATGGTTCTGTCCCCCTGATGTGCCAGACGCCACTGGAGTATGAAAAACAAACAAACAAACAAAAGCCCCTGCAGCTAGTTTGGTGTCTGCCCAATTGGCTGCCCGGTTTTGTGCTTGAAACCCAGGGCCCTGGTGAGGTAGTCACTGGAGAAAATCGCCTGGTTTGAGGGTTGCGAAGACCGTGGGACAAGCGCAGTATCTGTGCCCGAGTTCCTCAGGCTCAGACCCTGAGGCTTCCCTTGGGTAGGGGGAGTATTCCCTGGCCTTTTGCACTTCCCAGGTGAGGCGACGCCCCACCATGCTTCGGCTCGCCCTCCGCGGGCTACACCCTCGGTCCAACCAATCCCAATGAAATGAACTGGGTACCTCAGCTGGAAATGCAGAAATCACTTGCCTTCTGTGTTGATCTCGCTGGGTGCTGCAGACCAGTGTTATTCCTATTTGGCCATCTTGAATCTCCTCCCCCTTACTGACTTTAATGAGCATCTGTAGTGACTCCCCCATGCTCCTTATCATACATCCTTTCTGGATCTGATGGATGCTAGATTTGGGAGGGACACAAAAATGGCAAAAACATGTTATCTTCTCTGAATAGACCTTAATATAGGAAGATCACGAGATTGTGTCTTTTGCAGGAACATGGATGGAGCTGGAGGTCATTATCTTTAGCAAACTAACACAGGAACAGAAAACAAAATACCTTTCTCACTTATAAGTTGGCACTAAATGATGAGAACACATGTACACAAAGAGGGAATAGCAGACACTGGGGCCCACCAGAGAGTGGATGGTGGGAGGAGGGAGAGGATCGGGAAAAATAACTAATCAGTACTAGGCTTAATATTTGGGTGATGAAAATCTTTCCAAAAATCCCCCATGACAAGGTTTTACCAATATAACAAACCTGCAGATGTACCCCTAAACTTAAAAAGAAAAATAAAGTATAGGAAAGAGAAAGATTACTATGATTTAAACAGATTAGCTGAATGTGATACAGTCAACAAATCAATACATCCATACTGTGATACAATATGATAGTCAATAAAAGAAGCAGAAAGGGCTAGAGTCATTAGATGAGATAGAGATTCCTCCCAGATTTGATCATGACGAAGGCATTCATGGGGGAGGTAGTATTTAATTTGGTGTTTTAGAATGGGTGGCTTTCAATGGGCTAGGAAATTGGGAAGGAATATTCAGGTGAAGAAAATGAACTAAAAAATGATAGGCAAATGGAAAAGTCATGCATCTAACACAATCCTTTTGCTCTTGGAGATTTCATATAGCTTCATAATCCTTTTTCATGAGTAAGTATTTATGGTAAGTAAAAGCAAAACAATAGTGCAGTTAGTGGACTGTTAAATAAAAAAGAAACCTTGGGAGCGTGATACTGAGAGAACCACAATTCCCCATTGTAAGGGGAAATGGCATATCAGAAGAAAATACCATTAGATACTTATTGTGCAATAGCCATGGCAAATTCTAACTCCGAAATCCCATTGAAAGGCTTATTCATAGGCAATGTCCTCTGTGAGAATCCCTTATACCTTCTCTTTCTTATGTTGTGCTCAGAAAGAACACATTAATTTAAACTTTAGATGAGAATAAAATCTAATTTCAAAGGTGTGACTGCAGCCAACTTTCTATCTGTTTCCATCATCCCCTTGCCACAACAAAACTGGGTATACCTGAAAAATAAAATACAAATATTTTTGGTTAGTCAGGTTTATTTTTGCTTATGTGGGGTCTTGATTCATTCAGAATGGATTCCATCTTTATCAGCATCTATTTATCTAGAGTGTTTGAAAGCTCAGAGGAAGGATGATGCTTGTAGCCACTTACTCCTGATCGGCTATGTCAGAGACTTGTGGTTCCAGTGCAGTACCTTCTACTTAGTGAAAGTAAAGATGAGATTTGAAAGATGATGATTTTTTGGTTGCCTGGTGACCCTTCTTAATAGAGCAGAGTTTATGACTTATAATTTTTATAAAGAATCTTCCAGAGATTATATAATCATTTTAGCTTTAATTTGTGAGATTTGACTTCAGTATGGCTGCTCTTAGGCCAATGAACCCAGCTTTTAACTAATAATATAATTTAAACCAAATTGAGTGTTCATATACTTCAGAAGTCTAAAAAGAATTACAATAGTCAACCTTAGGGTGAAAAATCATAGTGCTAAATTGCCTCAGAGCAAGCTATTTGGTTGGTTTTAGGGGAAAAAATATGCCAAAAGAATTAATCTTTTGAGCTCTATCTACTGTATAATTCACATTATTCTTTTACATTTTCCAGATGTCTCGAAGTCGGAGTCCTTCTCCAATAAGATGTGGATTGCCAAGTAAGTGGGATTAGTTCAGATGGATCAAATTTTCTGCTTTTTAATACTCCTTCTAGTACTTAGCACTGTGCAGCAAAATGAATGTTTTGCTTCCTAGGGAGCATCTTTTTCTTGCTCCTCACACCTTTCATGTCTGGGCCTCTGGCTGATAGCACCTTGGCAGGACCCATGGGTCATGTAGAAGGAGCTTCCAACCAAGAGGCTTCATTGCCATAAACCTAGATTAACTGCCTCTTTCATTTAGGTGCTTCCAAAAGAAAATTGAAGAAAGTGACCATAATAATGAACTGTTTATTTTTCTCCCTAGGATTTTAAAACCACCAGACCTGCTCCTTTGCCCCAGTGTGTGGAAACAGCTGCCTTCTCCGGTGCCTCCATCTGCCTTCTGTGTCTGCCTCAGACCTCACTTAAGATAATGTCAAAAGACAATTCTGTGTATCGCTCCACACAGAGAGTTAAATGTTTTGGCTTGACACATGTGTAACTTTAGATATATTGCATTCTATTTTATTTTATAGATACTAATTCCATTAATTTCATAAAAATGATTGTATAGGCATTTAGGATCATATTCATTCGAAGCAAAGTCCATTACAAAGGGTCAGGATTTCCATCCCAAAACACTAGGCTCTTTTATGGGAACTATGTGAACCGAAGTGGAAAGCGTTTACCATGCTGAGGCTAAAAGAAAAGATGAATCATTTTAGTTCGTAGATGGATCATTAAGTATAATTGTTGGTATCAGCTTTAGCTCAAAACCAGTATTAAGTGTTTCAGTTTCCTTTTAAGGTTTGGAAGAGAGCCCTAATCTCAGGTTGGGGAGCTCATGTTAGTAGCAGTGACTTAAGGCTAAGTGTAGAAGATAATTTAAGATATATTTTCTTTATATATTAGCCCACTAATTATATTTATTAGTTGTCTTGTTTTTCTGTTCTGATTTTGAGAGTGCCCAATTTGGTTTAGTTGAGCAATGAATGTCAAAGCTACTTAGTTGAGAAAATTTCCTCGTTCCATAAATGTAGAACAGTGATTTGATTAGAAGCCAGCATTGAGATAAATGTTGATTACCTCATGCATATCTCCTGGGAATATTTCAAACTGTTTTAATGCGTGTGTTATATATAAAAGTTTCTTGGGACATGCTCTTCATCTGTTCTACCTAGTTATTTGCAAATTCAGACCTGTTGAATTCTATCTGATGAAAACTATTTAAACTCAAGGCCCAAACTAGGGGCAGCATTTACTGATATTAAATTGAGTATATATCCCTTGACTTCTTCACTGTCAAATACTTTTGAAACTTCACGTTCAAAATGAGAATAGAATGTTGCTTTCTTGCAATAAGTAATGTTCTTTCTGCCTTTTTTCACTTTTAAGCCAGCCTTAAACACAAGCCTCACAAACATCTACTTTCTCCATATACCTTTGAGAGAGACATTGAATTGGCCTCAGCTCAGTTTTGCATAAGCTCAGTGCCAGAACCAGTACCTGATGCTTTTCAGGTGAAAACAAAACAAACAGCTTATCTAAAGCACCTTACCTCAGTGCTGGAGGTTTGTGGGGCCTCTTCAATGCCTGCCCCTTGAGTCTAATGGTCACCACCTCATTCTGAAGTATGAGTTGAATTTTTTGCCCTCTTTGCATATTTACATAGTCATCACTTTGAAGCAATGCAGTGTGCTGGAAGGAGCACTATCTGCCTAGGTAACTACTAGTCATGACTTGGTCATCAGCTTGCTTTGTGGCATTGAGCAAGTTACTTCACTTCTCTGAGTCTTGTTTTTATCATAGGGTGAGGAGGTTGGATACTATTAGTGCCTCTCTTAACCCTACAGACTCAATGTTCCCTTTTATAACAAGTGTTTTATTCTGAATATGAAATGAAAATCAAAGTTAATATAATCATTTTTGTGCACATATAATTTTAAGCAATGAACATAGTACCCTAACTATAATATAAAGCAGAAAAAAGAAGGCAATTTTTAATAAAATACAATTTATTTCAATAAAAAAGCTTGTGTATAACCACTCTGGAAGAAAAAATTAAGTCATTAGATGGCTGAACCTGAGTGTAGAGCCACCAGCTACAAATGAAGAAAAATGTGTGTATTGGCAACAGAAAATCATGGTGTTGTCATTGGATGTGACTTTCTGAAGTGGTGGGAAACTCTTGCTGACGTTTTAAACAAGAAAAACTTATAGTCTTGCCCTGATTTACACAGTGGTCGCATTTCTGGAAATTTCAAGTATATATTAAAACCATGAAACAGTTACTGTGTGTTATATGTTAAAAGGTCCTCACTAATATCTCACTAAGTAATGAGAATGCCTACATACCAGATTTTTTTTTCAGGAGCCAAGCACATATTCCGACTTGGGAAAAGGCACAGGTAGCTCACTTTATTTGCTTTCTACCCTGCCTGGCCACTTGCAGTTTCTTAAGTTTCTAATTTGAGCTGTAACTACACAAGGAAAGCTAAATAGTCTGGAAAATTTTTGGAAAGAATCCACAGAGCCAAAGGAGACTGACTGACCTATACTCATTTTATCTGGGGATGTACCTTACCCTTAGAGACTTCAAAAAATCAAAAGCTCTTATTTTGTAACCTGGGTAAATGTTAGTTTCTATTTTCGGCTTAATATCTAATAATAACATTTAAAAAGTGCTTTTGTAACTATTAGTTATTTGCAATAAAATGCTTTCCTTCCACAGTCCCAAGTTCAATAATGTCCTTTACCCATCTATAATCTCTGTATTCATCCATTTTCACACTGCTATAAAGAGCTACTTAGACTGAGTAATTTATAAAGAAAGAGGTTTTTTAATTGACTCATAATTCCACACGGCTGGGAAGCCTCAGGAAACTTACAGTCATGGCATAAGGTAAAGGAGAAGCAAGTGCCTTCTTCACAAGGTGGCAGGAGAGAGAGGCAAGGAGGGAACTGCCAAGCACTTTTAAACCATCATATCTTGTGAGAACTCACTATCATGAGAACAGCATGGGGGAAACTGCCCCCATGATCCAGTCACCTCCCACCAGGTCCCTCCCTCGACACATGGAGATTACAATTTGAGATGAGATTTGGATGGGGATACAGAACCAAACCATATCAATGTCTGTGGCCCAAACCAGGACCATAAATTCATTCAGAAATACTTACTGCACTCTGCTCTGAGGAAGACCATGGGATTGCTGCAATTCCATATTGTAGCCTTAATTGCTAGCTATATTTTATTCACAGCTCATTATCATGTTCAAGACACTTTCTCTGAGTAGTGTTTTACCATTTTTGTGGAGCTTTCACTTACATTATTTCACTTACCACAGCAATCTAAGTGTGTCAACTTTATATGTAAAGAACCTGTTCATCCAATACACTATTCAGTCTTGTTCCAAGACTGACTTTTATTTCAGAATGAGATTCTATCCTGTTCTTTTTGTTTCTTCATGACATACAGTATCAGTTTTTCTATTTATTGATTGTTCATTTATTCATTCATAGTCTTATTGAATACCTCCTCTGTGCTACCCATAATATACACTTCCAGGGATATAGTGGTGGACAAGGCTCTGGTTTTTATGGAGTTTTATGTCATGTCCAGTTGCATTCCTTGATGATTTTTGTGTCATAGAGAGCAGATATGATGGAAGAAATAAATAAAATAAAAGTATAGCAAAATTAAAAGAGAAAATGTTATACATCAGTTGAAGGATTTAAATACATGAATTTATGGAGCAAATACCAGTACATAAAAACCTTTGAAAGGTAATAGTAGAAAAATAGTACGATGAAGTACAAAATAGAGTGTAACTCAATTATGTCAGCCACAGGTGAATTACTCAGTCCTTTAACAAAGATTTATTAAGCCTATAATCCTAGGATCATTAATAATAAAATGAGTGTAGGGAGAAGGACAGGTTCATAAGATCAATTCTTGCACCTCCCGTGACCAGAGCTGGGTGCTCCACCTGCTGTATTCCTAAGTAAATGCAATTTGCAGGTCATTCTAATTTCCTTTTAAGTACTCCACAAGTCCTTCATGAGGTGAATTGCTGCCAATAGCATTCTATAACGTTTGGGTTGAGTGGAAGATTTCTTAGTAGTATTGCTTTGAATAATTTCATGCTTATAATTAAAGGCAAGGTGCTATGGAGCTTTTTAAGCAACTAATGTTACACACCGCATGAAGTCATTGAAACATGAGCCCAGGAGCCCCTATAGGTAAGTGACATTCAGTATATGCCACCTAAATACCAAAGCAGTGAAGTGCATTGGCCTTACTTAATACAGCATGGGCAGAGTCCTTAAAAATAAAGCAAGAGCTAATTTTCTTATTTCAAAATGAAATGCAATGGGACAATTTTACTCTTAAAAAACTGCCTACTGGGTGTCAGCATGAACATCGTACTTTCTATAGTATTATTGACAACTGCCTATCAACACCAAGCAGCTATCTCTATTCTTTGCTGGGTAAGCAATAAATGAATGTAATAAATGGTTATGTTACAGGTTTATTTCAATGTAGTTTAAGCCATAATTTTGGAGATACAGTGGAAATAAGTGTATTAAAATGTGGGATAAAATATGTCTTACAAAACTATTTAGTAATTGTCATTTGATGAATCAGACACTTCAACAATTGATTTCTGTGAATTGGACACTTCAACAATTGATTTCTGGGGTTGGGATGCTGAGGATTGAGTAGGACATTTTCCTCCTACTTATTTCTGTTTTCTTAGGCCAGGGAACAGGTTTCAGAACCATTTCTTTAGAATAATAGACTTAGGATTGGCCCAGCTCCGTGGGTCACAAGTTTGAAGTTGGAATGGAAAAACGTTATTTGTTCATTCATCATTCATTCATTTAAGAAGCACTTGCTGGTGCTTTATTAAGTAGTGTTCCAAGTACTGCATTAGACTCTGAGGATAGGATGGTGAGAAAGACTTTCAGTTATGGAGAGAGTGCTCTCAGCACTCCTTGGCAGTGTGTACCTATGGGATAGATCTGTGATCTTTATGAAAGATGGGGCAGTGGTTGTTAATGACATCTTGTTTGGGAGATAATAGTAAGTCCATGATGTTGATAGAGGGTTGAATCAATCTTTCCTGGCACTGTCACCTGGAAGCCCAGACTTAGCAATGTGTAATAACTCATTCAGGCTTCAAACAGGAGGTTTCCCTGCCCAGTGTAACATACAGTGAGAATGGATCTGAGAAAATCCAGATGCTGCCTAAGTAAGGTGTTGAAAATGCCAAGCAGGGCCCAAAGGACCTTGCACGCACCCTTAGGAATAAGGCTTTAGAACCAGAGAAGACACTGAGGTTGGAGAATCTACTTTCCACAGAATTACTTTCAGGAGCCCTGCCTAGGAAGGCCTCGCCACTCCACACTTTATTAGCAAATTCCTGACATTTCACTTTTAGAATTTTACTCAGACTGAAGAAGTTGAAGGATGTTAGAATGCAAATGCACATAATTCAGAGCAGTAACCCCATAGCATGAATGAGGTTTTAGATTCTTCCTGAAAGCCATATGGGTAGAGGGAGCAATCCAGACTCATAGGGCCCTTAGTACATGATCAGGGTTGGCAGGTTGTGTAAGGAAAACTTTTTTTCTCTGAGTTGAATAGTCAAGGGCACGAAACCACGTTTTGTCTATTCCACTGTTGTGTTTGGCATGAACGCAGTCTTACTGGCCTGTGAGAGAGTTGTGGTTTTCTAAGGCAGCTTCACCTTAGAAATGGTTATCTTTGATCCAAGATCTATTTGTCTATACTCTAGACTGTTGCTTATGACACCTCTTTGTTGCAAATCATTGACTTGCTCTGATGTGACTAACTTCTGTTTTTTCTTAGTTTGATTTGAAATTTCCTAACTGGAAAAAAAAGTTTGGGGGAGGAGGCAGGGAAAGAAAAATAAAAGAAAAACTCCCTAATTTTCTTTGATTGGAAAAATATATTTCTTCTAGATGTTCTAAGAATGATGGCATAACAATACTTTTTATTGATAATTTGGCAGAAAGCTTAGGATGTTCATAGGTTTCCCAAAATATCTTCTGAAAGGTACTAATAACTGGTACTTAATCCAGCATTTACCATGTACCTGACATTGTGCCAAAACTTTACATTATTAAACTCATTTCACACAGGGAGAAGTTGAGGCTTAAGGTTATTATTAAGTAATCTGCCCCAGGTCACATAGCTAGTATATGTTGGAGTGAAGGTTCAAACCCAGGTTTTCTGATATTGAACCTACCCTCTTGTCAATAACTCTATAGGATGTCAGTATGATTTAGAGTGAAAATGAGTCCTATGGTCAGACAGGCCTGGAAAACACTGAGGTAAGAGTGAGTTTAACAGGTCTTCTTCTAATCCTCTACTGTGCATGGGAATCTTTTAAGAAGAAGAATGTAATATGCAGCATTCTCCAAACTGATTTCACCAAGGAACCCCTTTCTTCATGAAGCTCTTGCCACTGTACTGTGCCAGAATATCTGTTTTAGAAAACGCTTCCTTGGGACCTGTTTCCTTCAAATTAAAGATGTTGCTGACCATTTGGAGTTATGCTTTATCACCAGATAAACAGAGTTGTCACCCAAAAAATTATCTACTAAGTAAAAGGTCAAAACCTTTTACAGAAATCTCTTTATATCTATGTTTTCCTTTCGTCTATTCTATCTTTCCCTTTCTTCTATTTTCTACACTCTTCTATCAACTGTATCATAAAATAAAATTCACTTGAGCCCTAATATTTATGTCAGTGTTGTTTTTCCTGTGTTTCTATTTTTCCTTAAGTCTCTTACCGTGTTGTACTTTTTCATCTTCACTTCTATTTTTCCTCCCTGCTTCTCTTATAAATTCTTTCCTTCTCATGGTTTCAGTTTTCCTAGTTAATCTCCTTGATGCAAATCCATTTATACTTCTTAAATACAAGTACCCATAAGCCAGGCACAGAAAGACAAAAATATCACATGTTCTCACTCATGGGGGAGTTAGAAAAAGTTGATCTCATAGAGGTAGAAAGTAGAATGATAGTTACTAGTGGCTGGGATGGGTGCGTGTCTTTTGGGGGGATTGGGGGAGATAAAGAGAGGTGTGTTAATGGGTACAAACATACATGCAGATAGAAAGAATAAGTTCTAATATTCAATAGCACATTAGGGTGACTACAGTTAATAACAACATATATTTCAAAATATCTAGAAGACAGGGCTTGCGATGTTCCCAACACAACAAAATGCTAAATGTTGAAGGTGACGGATATCCTAAATACTGTGACTTGATTATTACACATTCTATGCATGTAACAAAATATGATATGTACCCCATAAATATGTAGAAATATTAGGCATCAAAAAATTTACGAAAAAATACAGGCACCTAATCTTAAATGGAATTATGAACCAATGAAGGTAACAAATACATATTATTCAAAATTAGGACACACTAAATAGCATTTCATATGAATATTCATTTATATTACAATTCATGAATGTATTTTATGAACATTTCAAATTATCTTTCACATTTAAAAATATATGGATTATTAGAAAGTGACAAGTTTTAAGATGAATTACAGTTCCAATAAGTCTGAGCTTTGAATATACTTAGATCTTGAGCAACTTCAATGAAAATGTTGACTAGTATTTTCAAAGTTTGTCTGATGACGAAAATCACTTGGCTTGCTTATTAGAGGTAAACTCTTGGATCCCACCTCAAGCTTCCTGGATCAAAATCTCCAGGGACATCTGTATTTTCAATATCAGTAGGCAAGTTTGAAAAACACTGGTCTGGACCATCCTTAATGCCCAACAAGGAGAATATTGCAAAAATAAATTATTCCATATATGATGGGGCAACATCATATATGCAATAGATGGAAATTTCCAAATGGAAAATGATGTCTCCATTTAAAAGACTCTGAGAATATTAAGTTATTTGTTACAATCCAGAAATAGATAATTTACTGAAAATTCATGTGTATTTTTATCTGCATACATGCAGATTAAAAATGGCTAATTATGGGCTATGCAATTAAATTTTCAATAAAAGGAGAAGGATGAGAAAGTATAGTAGTTCTTTCTTCCCTAGAGGTTAAAATTTGCTTATCTTGTGGTTTATATTTGGACAGCTTGTGTGTTGAACTGACAAAATATGTTTTCTTACTAAACTTATAAGTCATTTCCTTCCATCTTACAGGTCTGTGTTCACTGTGTGTAACTGAGATTTGTAGTCACAGACTTAGAATAATGAGTCCATATTGGTCATTGTTTGATTAGTCATGGTCGTCTGCCAAATAGAGCTAGATGTCACCTGGATGATTCAGATTTGGGAACATCTTTATAATTATTCATATGAGTCTCTAGAGAAAAATCTAAAATGGAGTGACACTGGCATTCAAATATTAGATCTCACAAGGTGGCTCAACTAAAATTTTCCCAAACACTGAATAGAAAAATTTGGCTTTTTCTGTTTACTTGGCAAAGTACCAAATGTTCCAAAGATAATACTGGAATTGAACTTGTTGTAATTTCCATTCATGAAAATTGAAATATTTTTCTTCTTTTCAAGTCTGGGTATAATTTCTTATCATTACAGTATCTTAGTGTTGACAAGTAGGTTCTGAAAATCTCCAGGAAAGGGCCAAATATAACTCCACTTGGAGTGTGCCAGCATTTCAAATACATGGGCTAATAGATCTAAGAGATGCCTTGGTGGCAATGACAGATTTTCCTCTTTGTGTTTTCCTTGTCTGAATTAAACTTTTCTTCATCAAATAGCCAAAAGTGATAATGTAAGACAAAAATGACACTGATTACTGGAAACAAAAGTTGTACGATTTCTTGGGATGAGCTCTCCCTCTGTAACCAAACTTGATCCACAATTGGAGGAAAATCTAGGGACATAAATCAGTTCCCATCATTGATCCTATTAGGGTCTCTCTAGTTCACCTAGGCCTGGCATTTCCCTGGGAAATGTATGGAGTTAGCCACGAGATGGCAATGTTGCTTAGGAAATGAGAGGATACCAGCAGTTAGTAATAAGATTCAAACTGGGAAATAAATAGCAAGTCCTCAGATAAAATTTATGACTTAATTATTGGTCTTACTGCTCTCCATGAATTTGGATAACAAATTGATGGAAGGTGGCCCGGGATAAAATAAAAAGTGTGATAGAAAATGTGGAGTGTTAAATAACTATATATGTAATAAAGGATTTATGCATTTGATCCCATTAAGGCTCAGGAAGCAACTTTTCTGCTAGAACAATTTTTTTGCTACTTAAAAAAAATCCCCTTATGCAACCCAATGCCATCATCTTGTCAACTTAGAGTTCTTATTGCAGTTTGTTAACAAATGTTTTGGATGTAGGTCTTTGCTCTAAAACATGGAAAAAAGGAGAAAATAATGGTTTCTTTCATTAGCCTCTATGATTTCCAAGATTTTCAAATGATTAATATTTTGCCTGGCCCAAACTCAGTTTCAGAAACTCTTAGGGTTATTTCAAGTAAGTATTTTAGTTTGCCCCTAAAAGATTAAACAATATTGCTAAGCAACTCTCAAAGAAATTGTAGGAACTCACCAGAGTGAAATTCCTAGGGTACTTGAAAGAGGCACAATTCTGTATGAAGGCAAAAAAATTATAGCGTTAATAATAATGATTTTAAAAAAATCTCTGCAGAAAGAAATATTTCAATTCTATGTGGGTTTTATTGAAAGTAGTGAGCTGGGTATCTACTTTATTATTTCTCTAGCCATGCTTTGAGGGCAGCAGATTGTGGATACTCTATGCAAAGTTCAGGGCTCTAGCTAATGAAGTCTGCAAGGTATGACTGAGTCAAAGGCACTGCGTTTTCACTGGGCTGGTTTCCTTCAGGCTTAGACCAACAGACCTTCCAGGACTGGCTTAAGGAGTGTGGGATTCAGTCCATTCTACACAAACACACAGAAGTGTGTGTGCACACACACATACACACACACACACATTACCATAGATACTGACAAGCTGATAAAGGCCCAAGATGTGGCTGTTGGCAGTTTTACTTTAAATATGTAAAATATTCCAGCTAGAAAGCCTGGTTTTTTTTTTCAGAGGGAGGGTTCAAAGAGAGAAGCTACTCACACCATGAGTCTTAAAAGAAAAAAATCACTCATGCCTCGTGAAGTAAAATATCTTCCCCTTCTTAGAGTAGTGTCTGAGTTGAGTTGATGCCAACTCTAAAATAACCCTCAGGCCAGAAACTTCAGAAGAAGGACCCTGGAGATCTTATTGCTGTAGAGGGATGTAGGGCCTGTAGGGAGACTTGTGTCAGGAATAAAAGGGTATAGAAAGAAGACTAGAAATGACTCCCTGAGGTTGACCCCTGTTAAGGTGTCATCTTGCAGATATAGGGTGTTGATCTGTGTACCTTACCTTCTCTCCCTTCTCCTTTCTTCTCTAATTGGATTTTTCCTTAACAGGGAAAAATCTCTCACTGCAACCAGACTTTCCTACCAGAGGTGGGCATTCTCTTTGGGAACTGGAATGAAGCAGAGAGTGATTTGACTGGGCAAGAAAGAAGGCTGTAGATGAGTCAGTGTGAGGGGCATATTTGAAGTGGAGAGAGAGAGGGGAGAGAGAAAGAGACTGGAGTAAATACAGGTTGTTTAGAAGGGTAACAGATAACTGGGTTATCCCATCCTTGTTCTCCAGAATTGCTGAGCCCTGCATAGCTCTGTTACTCAGGGAGAACCAACTCCTGACCTACTGAGCTGCATGGTCAGGCTGTTTGTTCTGTGGAGCTAGTGCCCAAGCCTTGGATTCAGGACATTGGGGTGAGAACTTCTGCTCTGCCTATGGCTTCCTTTGTGAACTTATGCCAGTCACTTAACTTCCCGGAGGCTCACTTTCTTGATGAACAAAATGGAACATATGTGGGAACCGAATTTGAAACAATGCAGAAGACGTGTTAAATAAGCAGGCTGAGAACCCAGTTCTCTATAGAACATCAAAGAAGCAGCTATAAAGTGACAAGTTGTTTTTTGTTGAGCATTTCACTGCTCTGTGTACCTACCCTCCACAAACCCAATCCCTTTCTCCCTTGCAGCCACTCTCATTTCTTCGAGTTCCCTGGGCCTCCAGCCTTCAGTTCCTGGGCATGGGCCATCATGGGCATTTCCAAGAATCCTGAGACTTTACCTGGGACTGCCAGTTAAGGCAGGACACTATGTTAGCCAAGGGAAAACATGAAAAGTGTACAGGTTACCAGGGCAGACCTGGTTCTCATACCAGCTGTGGTGAAATCACATCGTTGCTCTTTCTTTTGAAAGTGTTAACATTTTTTAAAAGGACTAGTTAAGAGCTATGCATAAGAGAAAGAACTAAAATTATTTTAACAGGAAGGGGAGCAGATAGCTCTAAAAGACAGAGTACGGTGCTGTAATACTCTTTCTACTTTGAAATATTTCACATGATTAGAAGAGACAAGCAAAAGTATATGAAGTAAGGAAATTGTACCTCTAAAGCTTTTTTTCTCCTACAACGTAAAGAATTCGTGACCATTTAGGACAAAAATCCATGCACCAATTCCTTCTGTAATGAGACCTCTCTGCAAAGGCTCTCTCCTTCCTGTATCTGTAGAAGTAACCAGAATAATTTCTGGTCTGGTCTGGCCTGGAGCTCTGATGACAGGAAGAGAAGCTCCATTTCCTCTTTGTATGGCTAGTTCTTGCAGCAAATGAAAGTGTTTCCTAGGAGAAGTGTTTTGTCTGGTCTTAACGGAATTCAAAAGCTTAAAGGCATTATCCTTCCCACTCTGCAGATGCAAAAGCTTAACAAAATTAGAATGGTCACAGCTTCACCCCTCCTTTGCTATTAAAACATATTACAGCAAAGAGTCCCATACTAATTATGTTTGGGGAGACTTTAGAAAAAAATTGTCTCAGTCATGTGCTATTTTAATACTTAGTTTGCTAAATCCCTTACCTGAATGGGCTCACTTTTAATAATTAAAATCTCAATTCACTCAAATATATAAGCACAGGCAGCGTGCAAGCTCAGATTTCATTTGGAGCCCAAACTGAAGGAACAGCAGACAGTTTATGGGCTCTGCCTTTTTTTCAGCATGAACCTGTAGGGGCTTGTTACCCAGCCTCGGTCTCTCTGCTTGCCATATGCTTTCCTCACAGTGACTTTAATAGCCTGATGTGAAACAAGATCCGAAGGCCCCCAGAAGTCATCCTAATGAAACTCGAGCTGCTGGAGCACACAGCCCAGGAGAAGCTGATTTAGAAACATTTCAATTCTAGATTTCCAGGCCATCTTAAAGGGAACACAGCTCAAATTTTTAGACCCTAAAAAGATGCATAAGATCTTCAGGCTTCTTGTGAACTGGAACCTGGCTACATAACCATTTCAGGAAGTCAGAAGACGTTTTGGAGGATCATAAGTTTGGGTTTGCAATCAATAGGTTGCAATGGGGTTTATGCATGCTTTTCCAGTAAATAGGTTTGCTCTGGAAAATGGTTTATGGAGACTCATCAATGTAGATATTATTCTGATTAAAATATGTAGTGAAATAGTCTTTAGTGTCAAGAGCTTGGGATTGAAATTTCCACCAGGTCAAGATGACAAAATGTCTCGTATTTGGAAGACATGCTTTTAAAAGTAAATAGCTCTGTGCAAGTTAAGAATTTGTGTTATTCATACCTCATCTAGAAACCTCAG
Organism: Papio anubis; assembly: GCF_008728515.1. Classification (NCBI taxonomy): domain Eukaryota; kingdom Metazoa; phylum Chordata; class Mammalia; order Primates; family Cercopithecidae; genus Papio; species Papio anubis. The sequence goes on from NC_044978.1 coordinate 96,211,711, forward strand.
ATGGATTCTATTTTTTTTTATACCACTACTTTACAAATCTTGAATTGCAAACTTCTCTAAATTGCAGAGGCTGCTGGGAAAATACATACACTGTGGCCCACACATTCATTCTGTCTGGACACAAGTTCCCTCCAATAGCGTCAAATACCTGTGGTTTGCATTCATCTGGGGGTAGGGTGAATGGAACCAGCTGGGAGGTTTTTGTAGGAAATTCTGGATTAAACACAATGGTTGTGGAATTCAGATCTCATCTGGAGTTCCCTGGACCTTTATAATCTAGGTAAGAATGGCCCAAGCCCCCAAATAAGGACCAGGAAATTTCAATGCCCAGTCAAAATTCTGAAATTCACTGTCACCTCTGGCTCTGAGTTCCTGTGTCCTCTGAAGTTTTGTTTTATACTTTGCATCTTAAAGTTGTTTCAATTTTTCTTCCCCATATTACTCCAAACTTGAGGTCTTCTTCTTGATTTTTCTCCTCCAAACAATTGTTAAGTACACAGCTGTAGACTGTAGCAGGACTTTTACCAAAGTTGTTCATGTTACTAGGAGGGGGCTTCATATCACCATACTGCATGGGAATCAGCATAAAATTACGTATTAAATACAACTGACCCTTGTGGATTTGAACTGCATGAGTTCACTTATATATGGATATTCTTCCACTTTTGCCACTCCTTAGACAGCAAGACCAACCTCTCCTCTTCCTCCTCCTTAGCCTACTCAACATGAAGATGAGGAGGATAAAGAAGATATTTAGGTGATCCACTTCCGCTTAATGAATAGTAAATGTACTTTCTCTTCCTTAATATTTTCTTAATAATATTTTATTTTCTATAGCTTACTTTATTGTAAGAATAAGCATGTAGTACATACAACATACAAATTATGTGTTAATTGACTGTTCATGTCATTGGTAAGGCTTCCAATCAACGGTAGGCTTTTAGCAGTTAAGTTTTTGGGGAGTTAAAAGTTATACATGGATTTTCAACTGTGCAGGAGGTGAACATCCCTAATTCTCTTGTTGTTCGAGTTAACTGTAGTCTCATTCTTAAATGTTGTTTTAAGACATCCAGCACCACCATGATGTCTCACTAGCTCTGCCACCATGGGCTCTGCATAATGCCCATGCTTTTTGCCACTTGGCTAGTTCTTCTTCCAATTTTAATTTGTCTTCTTAATTTCATTGTTCCTTAATTTCCACTTATCTCCCAGATTGCTTCCAGGGTTCTATATTTCTCTAACTCAGTTCTCTCCAATCCTTATTCCCAACTTAGATCCAGGGCCACCTTTTCATGTCCAAATTTCATATGGTGTTTGTTTGGTTGAATAAAAGTGTCATTCCTTTCACTGGACCATCGTCCTGACACGGCAGGGGAGGTATTTTTCAAAGTATTTCTTCCTTCAGGTCTACCTAAGAGGTCACAGTTGAAAGCCATTCCTCAAAACAACGGGAATGAAGTCAATTAGCGTTTTCATGTTCAAAATCAACAGCAACTAGAACCTGATGGGTCACTTTCTTAGGAAGCCAACAAAGGTACAAGGGACCTGATCACTGAATACCAGCAATGGCAGAAGAAGTGATAAAGTGATGGAACTCTTGAATGTTGGAGTATGTTCTCAAACAAAGCTAAGAAAATTGCTCCCCAGAAGGTTTTAAAACGAACACACTTTTTTTTTTTTTTTTCAAGATAGAGTCTCGCTGTTTTGCCCAGGCTGGAGTGCAGGGGTGCAATCTCAGCTCACTGCAACCTCTGCCTCCTGGGTTCAAGCAATTCTCCTGTCTCAGCCTCTTGAGTAGCCAGGATTACAGGTGTCTACCACCATGTCCAGCTAATTTTTGTATTTTTAGTAGAGACAGAGTTTCACCATATTGGTCAGGTTGGTCTGGAACTCCTGACCTCAGGTGATCCACCTGCCTCGGCCTCCCAAAGTGCTGGGATTACAGGCATGAGCCACCATGCCCGACCAAAAAGAATAGACTTTTGTCTGCAGGGAATGAGTTAGGGACAGATAGATGGATTACTCTGAAGAGAACTTCTCAGAGACCAGAGACTGGCAATGCTGGCCCCTTGGCCTCATCATTAGGTGAGAGTCAAGGTGTACTGGTTGTCTTGATGATGCTCAAAGTAGAGAGGCCTTTATGAACTCAAAGCACTTTGGGAGGAATTTTCAAGCTGAAAAGCATCAACCCAGGGAACTGCCTGGTTTAAGGTTCTCCACACTCCAGGTCAGGACTTCACATATATATGTTCAGCACAGTTCTGAGGCAGCAAGATATTTTAGTCACCATTGTATTTTAAGACCTAACTGAGGCCGGGCGTGGTGGCTCAAGCCTGTAATCCCAGCACTTTGGGAGGCCGAGACGGGTGGATCACGAGGTCAGGAGATCGAGACCATCCTGGCTAATACGGTGAAACCCCGTCTCTACTAAAAATACAAAAACCAGTCGGCGAGGTGGCGGGCGCCTGTAGTCCCAGCTACTCGGGAGGCTGAGGCAGGAGAATGGCGTAAACCCGGGAGGCGGAGCTTGCAGTGAGCTGAGATCCGGCCACTGCACTCCAGTCTGGGCGACAGAGCGAGACTCCATCTCAAAAAAAAAAAAAAAGACCTAACTGAGTTGTTTCATATTTACTGCTGAACTCCACATTTTCCCTGCAAGACTGCTAGCCAGGGCTAGGGGCATCTCTGGGAGGGACTACAGTAAAGTCTCAAATACTTCTGGGGCCAGGGAGATAATGTAAATAAGGAAATAGGACCAGGTTTTATACAACAAGGAGTAGTGTGGACTCTGGATAAGTGAAATTTCATGCCCTAATGGAACAACTGCTACCTCACTTTAGCCAATCATTGCTGTTATGGATTGAATGTTTGTGTCCCCCGCAAAATTCCTAGGTTAAAACCATACCCCCAATATGATGGTATTTGGAAGTAGGGCCTTTGGGAGTTAATTAGGTTTAGATGAGTTCATGAGGGTGGGACCCCATGATGGGACTGGTATCATAATTAGAAGAGGAGGAGAGACCAGAGCTCCCTCTCTCTGCCACATGAGGACACAGAGAGACGGCAACAGCTGTTGCCAGCCAGGAAGAGAGTCCTTACCAGAAACTGAATCTGCCAGCACCTGGATCTTGGACTTCCCAGCCTCCAGAACTGTGAGAAATAAATGTCTGTTGTTTAAGCCATGCATCTCTAATATTTTGTGATATCAGCCCAAGCCGACTAAGACAATTGCCCTGTGGGAATGCAGGCCTACAATTGCCACACTCTACAATCTTTAAAGGAAGTCTGAAATGTTCTGGTATTTACATTAGGTGAGCCAAATGTAACAAAGCTGTAGGCTGAATGTGGCCTCTGCATCACCACTTTGCAATTTTCCCATGGTAGTTAAGAGTTTAGGCTCTAAAATAAGATAGGCCTGAGTTTTGCAAACCCCAGCATTTACTAACTGTGTGTCCTCTGAGCTCAGTTCTCTCATCTATATACTGAGCATAATAGCAGCATCCTACTGGGTTAAAGGAGATAATTTAGGAAACGTAGCACAGTGCTAGACACATAGAACATGATAAAATGAGCCAATCTGCAAAAGCTATGTACCACGTGATTCCAACTATATAAAGTTCTGGAAAAGGCAAAGCTGTGGAGGTACTGAAAAGGTCAGTGGTTGTCATGGGGAGAGGAGAGAAGGATGAATAGATAGAGCACCAGGGATTTTTTTAGGGTAGTGATACTATTCTTATGATTCTATAACAGTGAATACACGTCATTAAACATTTGTTAAAACCAATAGAATATGCAACATGGTGAATCCTATTGTAACTATGGACTTCATTTAATAATAATGTTTCAATATTAGCTCATCACTTGCAATAAATGTACCACACTAACGTGACATATTAATAAAAGGAGAAACTGGCCGGGCGCAGTGGCTCATGCCTGTAATCCCAGCACTTTGGGAGGCTGAGATGGGCGGATCATGAGGTCAGGAGATCGAGACCATCCTGGCTAACACGGTGAAACCACGTCTCTACTAAAAAATACAAAAAAAATTAGCAGGGCGTGGTGGCGGGCACCTGTAGTCCCAGCTACTCAGGAGGCTGAGGCAGGAGAATTGAGTGAACCCGGGAGGCGGAGTTTGCAGTGAACCGAGATCGCGCCACTGCACTCCTGCCTGAGCAACAGAGGGAGACTCTGTCTCAAAAAATAATAATAATAAAAAATAAAAAATAAAAGGAGAAACTTAAGAGAGAGAGAGTATATGGGGAATTGTGAAAATGAATGATAGTTATTGATGATGAAGATGGTTATGATTATTATGTTTGTACTAGTTAGTTATTGCTGCATATCAAGGCACCCTAAACTTTAGTGGTTTAAGACAATAAATATTATCACTCACAAGTCAATGGGGCCAGTCAACTGGGTATTCTGATAATTTTAGCTAGGTTTGGCTGATCTCAGCTGGACTGCACATGTGTTGGCAGTCACGTGCAGATCAACAAGCCCATCTTGATAGACTTTATCATGTGGGGTTCTTGTGCCATGTACCATATGGACTGCATGTACCAGCTCAGGCCTTAGTGGTACAATGGGGCTGACTGACCCTGGAACCCTTGTTCTGTCATTCTCCAGCAGCTAGCCTGGGTTGTTCACAAGGGTCAAAGAAAGGGCAAGTGTGCAAGGCCTAGTACACTGTTGTGTCTTCCATATTCTATTGGCCAAACAAGTTACAAGCCCAGCACAGGTCCAGGGACTGAGAAGACAGACCATGCCTCTTGATGATAGGAGCTGTAACACTGCACTACAAAGGGCTTGGATGCAAGGAGGGGAATAATTGCTGCCATTTTCCCTCAGACAATCTACCAAACTGATAATAATGAAAGTTTTCTTCTTACCCATCCCTGTGATGGGCCTGTGGGCTCTTTTTCCAGAGCATAATCACTGGAACCTTTTCTTTTATCTAGTTAGAGGTTTGTATTAGAGAATTGAATTTGGCCAGAGCATAGGATTTTAATACAGCAAGACCAAGAGCATTAAAAAATATCATTTAAAGGGTTGACATACAAATCTGTCCTGGAAAAACTTGGGCCTTAAAATATGGGGTGTCACGGGCCCCTTAGGCATATGTCAACAACTCTAATTTTGTTGTATTAAATGCAGTGGGTTTGTTGCTCAACAACAGTGCAAAAAGAAAATTTGACTCCATTTACCACAGTTTATAAAGTCTCAAGACACCCAAACATGACTCATGACCTTTGCTGGTGGGAATAAGAATAAAAGCTTCCTTGGGAAAAAATATGGCACACACATTGTGCTTAACTTGGCTTCAGAAATTCAGTGACATTTGAAGAAGAAATGTTCTGACAACTCACTCTCAGAGAGCCATAGTTTTCACCATCTGCCCTTAGGCTGCTGTTTATGTCTGTGGATGAGCAGTGTGCAATTTTACTGGAAAAAATATTTAAAAAGAAAAACCCAAATACCCACATTATGGGGAAATCATGTTGAAAAATTTCCAGTTTTATAGTAAAATTTTTGTTCTTAGCCCTAAGAAAACATTCCAAACCATCTTCATTGGCTCAGTGTGAGACTTGAAATGTCCCAAGAGAAGAACTCCAAACATCATTAGTTGTCAAATGCAAGTGTCGAGCCCACTTCTGCCCCAGTGTGCAGCCAACATTCCACATGCTGTCTGTCTGTTCTCGTCCCCAGTCTCTAGGACTCTGAGTGAGTTGAAGCTCTTTCTACTTTCTGGAAGTCTCTGAGTGTAGTGTAAGTCATATAGGGTAAATGCTATATACTCCATCATTTCTCTCCTTATCGTCTCTTACTTCTTAACTTCTGCCAGAGAATTGCTAATTTTCCACAAAGTCTCATTTCTCCAATACTCAGTAGCCAATTGTAGGCAGATTTTCTGCCAGCCAGGGTCTAGGGCAAAGGAAGAAGTACCAAAGGTGCTGTCTCTCTCCTCCGGGGGCTTTCCATCTTGGCTGATATTACATTGCAGGATGCTTCCAGAATGTTTTCCAAGTGTATTCCATGAGACACAAGTTCCATGATATGCTTCTTAAAAAAGGGTTCCATGGGATAGCTTTGAGAAACAATACAAGCCATATTTCTTTCTTGGAAAGCTGCAATGAGTATTAGTAAATAAAAGCTGTGAGAAGTTTTTCAGTGAAGATACATTTAAATGTTTCTTTTATAATCCAGGGTTTCCCACTTGTTTTCCCAGGAAATCTTTTTAAGAATAATAAAAATGACTCTGAACAGTTTGAGAAATACTGTTATACATCAAAATGGCGCTCGTGAGAGGCATTTTGGCCACTTATATTCCTGTCTCATGAAGGTGTGGGTATCCCCTTTCCTCAAAAAGGTGCTTCCAGAGGGCGTAACACCTTCTCACTTCAGGCAGGAGTCTCTAATGCCAATGACTCTTTGCTATGAATGATGGTAACATGTTATGATTAAAACACAAAACAACAAAACCAAACACACATACAAACACATCCACACAACAAACAACATGCCATTGGTTTCTTAAATCCACTCAATTTGCCCATTAGCCATACTACTTTGTCAAAGAATCCTGGTGACAGCTACACAAATGAAAGTAGACGTTGTTGTCCAGCCACTCTAAAGCGGGGCTTCCTCTGGGTCCCTGTAGCTAGGAAGTTACTGGCTTTGGGTTGAAGTGGGTGGGACTTTGGGTGGGACTGAGTTGGGGCATAATGTGGCTTTGGTAACATATAAAAAATAAGAGGGACTAGATCAGATATTTTCAAACTCTTTTTTTCCTCCCTTAGAATCTTTTCCTTAAATAAATCTTACTTGAAAATTCTAGACAAATAAAAAATAAGATCAAAGCAGATCCTATTTGGTTGACACAGGAAAGAGGCAATGGGGTTGGCAGAGGGGTTGAGATGGGGGAGGCCGAGTTCCCTCTTGCCCTTACCTGACCTTTGCAGTGACCCCTGAGGGGGCTTCTCAAAGTACAGTTTGAAGAATCCCAGATGAGATGATTTCTAGGGTTTCTTGTAGAGTGAACATTCTAGTTTCTAATCCCTTGGGTGTTGTGAGACTAAATAACATCTAAAGTGTGCAAGAATAACCTGATCAGTGTTTTTCTCATATTTTCATGGAAATATCTAATAACATAGGAAAGAATTAACATGCAATCCTGCTACATTATGATTGCATAGTCTGGGAGGGTAGTTGAAAGCATAGTTTTAAAGCATGAAACTTTCACAGCTCCTGCTTTATCTTAAAAACCAAAAAACAATTCCTACTTGCCCTGTTGGTCAGTGGAGGAGATGTTATATTAAGTGTATAAATGTTGGGAACTGGATTGAATTAAAGAGAACTGACACTGCCTAGCAAGTCAGTATCAGGTGGTTTTTCTACTTTCTTCTGTCTTTTTTTTTTTTTTTTTTTGAGACAGAGTCTCCCTCTGGCACCCAGGCTACAGTGTAGTGATGCCATCTCTACTCATTGCAGCCTCCACTCTCTGGGCTCAAGCAATCCTCCCACCTCAGCCTCTCAAACAGCTGGAGCTACAGGTACACACCATCATGCCCAGCTAATTTTTGTATATTTTGTAGAGATGGAGTTTTGCCATGTTGTCCAGACTGGTCTTGAAATCCTAGGCTCAGGAGATCTGCCTGCCTTCACCTTCCAACATGCTGGGATTACAGGTGCAAGGCAGTGGGCCCAGTCAGTCTGGTTTTTCTCCTGTCTTGATGTCAGGTTTAGATAATCCAGATTCATATACATGAGAAGATAAATATGCCCAATCTGTGTTTTCCTCCCACATCTCTGAATGAATCAGTGCTTTGAGGAGATGTCTTCCTAAGGCTTCATGTACTCATAGTATACCTTCAATTCCTGGGGACTATGCATCTACCTGATATTGGGTATAAAGTGATTCAATGCTATATGAAACACACAACTGCTAAGGAGTATTGTGGTTATAGGAAGTGGGTGTTTCATGGCATTGACCAGAAGTGCTGCATGTTTTTACAGGCAGCATCATTTTTAGCTTGGATTCTCAGTAGAGACTGACTCCTGTCGATAAAGGTATTTAAATGTACTTTCACATTTGTATAGGACTCTGGAAATGCTGTCCCCAAGAGGGAAAGCAGCTAGAGGGAACCCAGACACAATAATGCTCAGGGTAGAGGCACAGCGAGTTGCAGCATCATGACACTGCTGTCAATATTTTAGAGGACATTTTTATTTAAACCAATCTGGGTTGAATTTTATTATTAAATATAAAAGAGATTCTACTTTACCACATTCATATATTGTCTGATGGACAGATTGACACATTTACAAAAAGAGGCTGTCAAAAATATTCAGTGTATACATAGCACAGAATGAATTAAAACACTGATATTTTATAAAACTGAAGAATTGCATTTTAGACAGTGTATATTATTGCATCTTATTAAAAATATTTGGAAAATACAATGTTTCTCTAAAAAGATTTGTAACACTTGTCAAAATAAAGAAAAACTCTATCATGCATATATTCTAAGTATTTGTGTGCTTTACAAGGATTAAGTATCTACTTTGAGTGTAGTATAGAGCTTCAATTAGTATACACGTATATAAAGGATAGTAACTTTAGACAAAATCATACATTGAAAACAGCATGAGTTATAAAATCTGAAATGTGGAATCTCAAGGAACTGGGATTATATTTATTATTTTTCTATCAAGTACCACATACTTTTTTGTTGAGACAGGGTCTCACTCTGTCGCCCAGGCTAGAGTACAGTGCCTTGATCTTAGCTCACTGCAGCCTCTGCCTCCTGGGCTCAAGCCATCCTCCCACTTCAGCCTCCCAAGTAGCTGGGACTACAGGAATGTGCCACCATACCTGACTATTTTATTTTATTTTTTTGTAGAGATAGGGTTCCGCGGTGTTGCCCAGTCTGGTGTCAAAATCCTGAACTCAAATGATCCACCCCACCTTGGTCTCCCAAAATGCTGGGATTACAGGCATGAACCACCACGCCTGGCCTCCACATACCTTTTTTTTTTTATTATTATACTTTAAGTTCTAGGGTACATGTGCATAATGTGCATGTATGTTACATATATATACTTGTACCATGTTGGTGTGCTGCACCCATCAACTGGTCAGCACCCATCAACTCGTCATTTACATCAGGTATAACTCCCAGTGCAATCCCTCCCTCCTCCCCCCTCCCCATGATAGGCCCCGGTGTGTGATGTTACCCTTCCCGAGTCCAAGTGATCTCATTGTTCAGTTCCCACCTATGAGTGAGAACATGCGGTGTTTGGTTTTCTGTTCTTGCGATAGTTTGCTGAGAATGATGGTTTCCAGCTGCATCCATGTCCCTACAAAGGACAGGAACTCATCCTTTTTTATGGCTGCATAGTATTCCATGGTGTATATGTGCCACATTTTCTTAATCCAGTCTGTCACTGATGGACATTTGGGTTGATTCCAAGTCTTTGCTATTGTGAATAGTGCCACAATAAACATACGTGTGCATGTGTCTTTATAGCAGCATGATTTATAATCCTTTGGGTATATACCCAGTAATGGGATGGCTGGGTCATATGGTACTTCTAGTTCTAGATCCTTGAGGAATCGCCATACTGTTTTCCATAATGGTTGAACTAGTTTACAATCCCACCAACAGTGTAAAAGTGTTCCTATTTCTCCACATCCTCTCCAGCACCTGTTGTTTCCTGACGTTTTAATGATTTCCATTCTAACTGGTGTGAGGTGGTATCTCATTGTGGTTTTGATTTGCATTTCTCTGGTGGCCAGTGATGATGAGCATTTTTTCATGTGTCTGTTGGCTGTATGAATGTCTTCTTTTCAGAAATATCTGTTCATATCCTTTGCCCACTTTTTGATGGAGTTGTTTGTTATTTTCTTGTAAATTTGTTTGAGTTCTTTGTAGGTTCTGGATATTAGCCCTTTGTCAGATGAGTAGATTGCAAAAATTTTCTCCCATTCTGTAGGTTGCCTGTTCACTCTGATGGTAGTTTCTTTTGCTGTGCAGAAGCTCTTTAGTTTCATTAGATCCCATTTGTCAATTTTGGTTTCTGTTGCCGTTGCTTTTGGTGTTTTAGACATGAAGTCCTTGCCCATGCCTATGTCCTGAATGGTATTACCTAGGTTTTCTTCTAGGGTTTTTATGGTATTAGGTCTAACATTTAAGTCTCTAATCCATCTTGAATTAATTTTCGTATAAGGAGTAAGGAAAAGATCCAGTTTCAGCTTTCCACTTATGGCTAGCCATTTTTTCCCAGCACCATTTATTAAATAGGGAATCCTTTCCCCATTTCTTGTTTCTCTCAGGTTTGTCAAAGATCAGATGGCTGTAGATGTGTGGTATTATTTCTGAGGACTCTGTTCTGTTCCATTGGTCTATATCTCTGTTTTGGTACCAGTACCATGCTGTTTTGGTTACTGTAGCCTTGTAGTATAGTTTGAAGTCAGGTAGCGTGATGCCTCCAGCTTTGTTCTTTTGACTTAGGATTGTCTTGGAGATGCGGGCTCTTTTTTGGTTCCATATGAACTTTAAAGCAGTTTTTTCCAATTCTGTGAAGAAACTCATTGGTAGCTTGATGGGGATGGCATTGAATCTATAAATTACCTTGGGCAGTATGGCCATTTTCACGATATTGATTCTTCCTATCCATGAGCATGGTATGTTCTTCCATTTGTTTGTGTCCTCTTTGATTTCACTGAGCAGTGGTTTGTAGTTCTCCTTGAAGAGGTCCTTTACATCCCTTGTAAGTTGGATTCCTAGGTATTTGATTCTCTTTGAAGCAATTGTGAATGGAAGTTCATTCATGATTTGGCTCTGTGTTTGTCTGTTATTGGTGTATAAGAATGCTTGTGATTTTTGCACATTAATTTTGTACCTTAGACTTTGCTGAAGTTGCTTATCAGCTTAAGGAGATTTTGGGCTGAGACAATGGGGTTTTCTAAATATACAATCATGTCATCTGCAAACAGGGACAATTTGACTTCTTCTTTTCCTAACTGAATACCCCTGATTTCTTTCTCTTGCCTAATTGCCCTAGCCAGAACTTCCAACACTATGTTGAATAGGAGTGGTGAGAGAGGGCATCCCTGTCTTGTGCCAGTTTTCAAAGGGAATTTTTCCAGTTTTTGCCCATTCAGTATGATATTGGCTGTGGGTTTGTCATAAATAGCTCTTATTATTTTGAGGTACGTTCCATCAATACCGAATTTATTGAGCGTTTTTAGCATGAAGGGCTGTTGAATTTTGTCAAAAGCCTTTTCTGCATCTATTGAGATAATCATGTGGTTCTTGTCTTTGGTTCTGTTTATATGCTGGATTATGTTTATTGATTTGCGAATGTTGAACCAGCCTTGCATCCCAGGGATGAAGCCCACTTGATCATGGTGGATAAGCTTTTTGATGTGTTGTTGAATCCGGTTTGCCAGTATTTTATTGAGGATTTTTGCATCGATGTTCATCAGGGATATTGGTCTAAAATTCTCTTTTTTTGTTGTGTCTCTGCCAGGCTTTGGTATCAGGATGATGTTGGCCTCATAAAATGAGTTAGGGAGGATTCCCTCTTTTTCTATTGATTGGAATAGTTTCAGAAGGAATGGTACCAACTCCTCCTTATACCTCTGGTAGAATTCAGCTGTGAATCCATCTGGTCCTGGACTTTTTTTGGTTGGTAGGCTATTAATTATTGCCTCAATTTCAGAGCCTACTATTGGTCTATTCAGGGATTCAACTTCTTCCTGGTTTAGTCTTGGAAGAGTGTAAGTGTCCAGGAAATTATCCATTTCTTCTAGGTTTTCCAGTTTATTTGCGTAGAGGTGTTTATAGTATTCTCTGATGGTAGTTTGTATTTCTGTGGGGTCGGTGGTGATATCCCCTTTATCATTTTTAATTGCGTCGATTTGATTCTTCTCTCTTTTCTTCTTTATTAGTCTTGCTAGTGGTCTGTCAATTTTGTTGATCTTTTCAAAAAACCAACTCCTGGATTCATTGATTTTTTGGAGGGTTTTTTGTGTCTCTATCTCCTTCAGTTCTGCTCTGATCTTAGTTATTTCTTGCCTTCTGCTAGCTTTGGAATGTGTTTGCTCTTGCTTCTCTAGTTCTTTTAATTGCGATGTTAGAGTGTCAATTTTTGATCTTTCCTGCTTTCTCTTGTGGGCATTTAGTGCTATAAATTTCCCTCTGCACACTGCTTTAAATGTGTCCCAGAGATTCTGGTATGTTGTATCTTTGTTCTCATTGGTTTCAAAGAACATCTTTATTTCTGCCTTCATTTCGTTATGTACCCAGTAGTCATTCAGGAGCAGGTTGTTCAGTTTCCATGTAGTTGAGCGGTTTTGATTGAGTTTCTTAGTCCTGAGTTCTAGTTTGATTGCACTGTGGTCTGAGAGACAGTTTGTTATAATTTCTGTTCTTGTACATTTGCTGAGGAGTGCTTTACTTCCAATTATATGGTCAATTTTGGAGTAAGTACGATGTGGTGCTGAGAAGAATGTATATTCTGTTGATTTGGGGTGGAGAGTTCTATAGATGTCTATTAGGTCTGCTTGCTGCAGAGATGAGTTCAATTCCTGGATATCCTTGTTAACTTTCTGTCTCGTTGATCTGTCTAATGTTGACAGTGGAGTGTTGAAGTCTCCCATTATTATTGTATGGGAGTCTAAGTCTCTTTGTAAGTCTCTAAGGACTTGCTTTATGAATCTGGGTGCTCCTGTATTGGGTGCATATATATTTAGGATAGTTAGCTCTTCCTGTTGAATTGATCCCTTGACCATTATGTAATGGCCTTCTTTGTCTCTTTTGATCTTTGATGGTTTAAAGTCTGTTTTATCAGAGACTAGGATTGCAACCCCTGCTTTTTTTTGTTCTCCATTTGCTTGGTAAATCTTCCTCCATCCCTTTATTTTGAGCCTATGTATGTCTCTGCGTGTGAGATGGGTCTCCTGAATACAGCAGACTGATGGGTCTTGACTCTTTATCCAGTTTGCCAGTCTGTGTCTTTTCATTGGAGCATTTAGTCCATTTACATTTAAGGTTAAGATTGTTATGTGTGAACTTGATCCTGCCATTATGATATTAACTGGTTATTTTGCTCGTTAGTTGATGCAGTTTCTTCCTAGCCTCGATGGTCTTTACATTTTGGCATGTTTTTGCAATGGCTGGTACCGGTTGTTCCTTTCCATGTTGAGTGCTTCCTTCAGGGTCTCTTGTAAGGCAGGCCTAGTGGTGACAAAATCTCTAAGCATTTGCTTATCTGTAAAGGATTTTATTTCTCCTTCACTTATGAAACTTAGTTTGGCTGGATATGAAATTCTGGGTTTAAAATTCTTTTCTTTAAGAATGTTGAATATTGTCCCCCACTCTCTTCTGGCTTGGAGAGTTTCTGCCGAGAGATCTGCTGTGAGTCTGATGGGCTTCCCTTTGTGGGTAACCCGACCTTTCTCTCTGGCTGCCCTTAAGATTTTTTCCTTCATTTCAACTTTGGTGAATCTGGCAATTATGTGTCTTGGAGTTCCTCTTCTCGAGGAGTATCTTTGTGGCATTCTCTGTATTTCCTGGATTTGAATGTTGGCCTGCCCTACTAGGTTGGGGAAGTTCTCCTGGATGATATCCTGAAGAGTGTTTTCCAACTTGGTTCCATTTTCCCCCTCACTTTCAGGCACCCCAATCAGACGGAGATTTGGTCTTTTTACATAATCCCATACTTCTTGCAGGCTTTGTTCATTTCTTTTTCTTCTTTTTTCTTTTGGTTTCTCTTCTCGCTTCATTTCATTCATTTGATCCTCAATCGCTGATACTCTTTCTTCCAGTTGATCGAGTCGGTTACTGAAGCTTGTGCATTTGTCACGTATTTCTCGTGTCATGGTTTTCATCTCTTTCATTTCGTTTATGACCTTCTCTGCATTAATTAGTCTAGCCGTCAATTCTTCCACTTTTTTTTCAAGATTTTTAGTTTCTTTGCGCTGGGTACGTAATTCCTCCTTTAGCTCTAAGAAATTTGATGGACTGAAGCCTTCTTCTCTCATCTCGTCAAAGTCATTTTCCGTCCAGCTTTGATCCGTTGCTGGCGATGCGCTGCGCTCCTTTGCCGGGGGAGATGTGCTCTTATTTTTTGAATTTCCAGCTTTTCTGCCCTGCTTTTTCCCCATCTTTGTGGTTTTATCTGCCTCTGGTCTTTGATGATGGTGATGTACTGATGGGGTTTTGGTGTAGGTGTCCTTCTTGTTTGATAGTTTTCCTTCTAACAGTCAGGACCCTCAGCTGTAGGTCTGTTGGAGATTGCTTGAGGTCCACTCCAGACCCTGTTTGCCTGGGTATCAGCAGCAGAGGCTGCAGAAGATAGAATATTTCTGAACAGCGAGTGTACCTGTCTGATTCTTGCTTTGGAAGCTTCCTCTCAGGGGTATACTCCACCCTGTGAGGTGTGGGGTGTCAGACTGCCCCTAGTGGGGGATGTCTCCCAGTTAGGCTACTCAGGGGTCAGGGACCCACTTGAGCAGGCAGTCTGTCCGTTCTCAGATCTCAGCCTCCGTGTTGGGAGATCCACTGCTCTCTTCAAAGCTGTCAGACAGAGTCGTTTGCGTCTGCAGAGTTTTCTGCTGCTTTGTTGTTGTTGTTGTTGTTGTTGTGTAGCTGTGCCCTGTCCCCAGAGGTGGAGTCTACAGAGACAGGCAGGTTTCCTTGAGCTGCTGTGAGCTCCACCCAGTTGGAGCTTCCCAGCAGCTTTGTTTACCTACTTAAGCCTCAGCAATGGCAGGCGCCCCTCCCCCAGCCTCGCTGCTGCCTTGCCGGTAGATCACAGACTGCTGTGCTAGCAATGAGGGAGGCTCCGTGGGCGTGGGACCCTCCCGGCCAGGTGTGGGATATGATCTCCTGGTGTGCCTGTTTGCTTAAAGCGCAATATTGGGGTGGGAGTTACCCGATTTTCCAGGTGTTGTGTGTCTCAGTTCCCCTGGCTAGGAAAAGGGATTCCCTTCCCCCTTGCGCTTCCCAGGTGAGGCGATGCCTCGCCCTGCTTCAGCTCTCGCTGGTCGGGCTGCAGCAGCTGACCAGCACCGATCGTCCGGCACTCCCCAGTGAGATGAACCCAGTACCTCAGTTGAAAATGCAGAAATCACCGGTCTTCTGTGTCGCTGGCGCTGGGAGTTGGAGACTGGAGCTGTTCCTATTCGGCCATCTTGCTCCGCCCCCCCAGTATATCTTATTTGAAAAAAAAAAACCTGTACACGTCCTTTTCTCTCTCTCTCTTTTTTTTTTTTTTTTTTTTTTTGGAGACAGAGTCTCGTTTTGTCACCCAAGCTGGAGCACAGTGGCATAATCTCGGCTCACTGAAGGCTCTGCCTCCCAGGTTCATGCCATTCTCCTGCCTCAGCCTCCTGAGTAGCTGGGACTACAGGAACCCACCACCATGCCCAGCTAATTTTTTGTATTTTTAGTAGAGATGGGGTTTCACCCTGTTAGCCAGGATGGTCTCAATCTCCTAACCTTGTGATCCACCTGCATCAGCCTCCCAAAGTGCTGGGATTACAGGCGTGAGCCACCGCGCCTGGCCCCTTTTCTCATTTTTGAATTGGATTGTTTTGTTGTTGTTGAATTGTAGGAGTTCTTTCTATATTCTGGCTGTTAACACCTTATCAGACATATGATTTGCAAACATTTTTTTCCCACACTGTAGATTGTCTTTTCTCTCTCTTGGTAGTGTCATTCGATATACAAAAGTTTTTAATTTTGATAAAGTATAATTTATGTATGTTTCCTTTTGTTGCCTATACTTTTGTTGTCATATCCAGGAAATCATTGCCAAATCCAGTGACATGAAGATTTTCTGTTTTCTTCTGAGAGCTGTGTCATTTTCTCTTTTAGTTTAGGTCTTTGATCTATTTTGAGTTATTTTTTGTATATGGTATAAGGTAAGGTTCCAACTTCATTCTTTTGCATGTGGATAGGTTATTTTCCCAGCACCATTTGTTAAAAGATTGTTCTTTCCCTATCAACTGGTCTTAGCGCCGTTGTTGAAAATCATTTGGCCATATATGTGAGAGTTTACTTCTGGGCTATTTAGCCTATTCCATTGGTCTGTATGTCTGTATTCTTGCCAATTCCACACTGTTTTTATTACCAAAGTTTTGTAGTAAGTTTTGAAATCAGGAATTGTGAGCCCTACAACTTTTTTCTTGTTTTTCAAGATTGTTTTGAGATTCCATTTGAATTTTAGGATGAGTTTTTCTATTTCTACAAAAAAATTATCGGCATTTTTATAGGGATTTCATTGAATCTATAGATCTCTGGATGCTCACATCCTATAAGTTGGAATGAGTACACAAGCTCCATCTTCAAACTGAGAGGTAGGGAGGATCCAGATATAAGACAATCAGGCTTTCATTTGCTCTAAAATTATCTTCACTCTTTCCCTGTGTCCATTTGTTCCTATGTTCACTTCCCTCACAGTCTCAAGCCAGTGGCCAACAGCAATAGGACAACAGGCTTTCTGCTTTGTATTCAGCAAGTTGTAAAGAAAAAAAAATCTTCTTCAACCACAGAAGAAGTTTTTCCTTATTGTCTAATTGCATCACTTTTGATGCAAATCCAACTGCCAATAAAGATAAAGACAGACATTTATTTTTTTTTCTTTAACTTTTGTTTTAAGTTCAGGGCTAGTTTTGTTATATAACACAGCTCTGATATATAGATTATATATTATGTCATGGGGATTTGTTGTACAGATTATTTCATCACCCAGGTGTTAGGTTTCATACCCATTTGTTATTTTTCCTGATCATCTCCCTCCTCCCAACCTTCACCCTCCAGTAGGCCCCAGTGCCTGTTGTTCCCCTCTATGTGTCCATGTGTTCTCATCATTTAGCTCCCACTTATAAGTGAGAATGCATGGTATTTGGTTTTTCTGTTCCTGCGTTAATTTGCTAAGGATAATGGGCTCCACCTCCATTCATGTTACTGCAAGGAACATGATCTCATTCATTTTTATGGCTGCATAGTATTCCATGGTGTATATGTGTCACATTTTCTCTATCCAGTCTACCGTTGATGGGCATTTAGGTTGATTCCATGAATTTGCTATTGTGAATAGTGCTGCAGTGAACACAAGCACACATGTGTCTTTATGATATAATGATTTGTATTTCTCTGGGTATTTACCAAGTAATGGGATTGCTGGGTCAAATGGTAATTCTGTTTTTAGGTCTTTGAGGAATCACCACACTGTTTTCCGCAATGGTTGAAGTAATTTACACTGCCACCAACAGTGTATAAGCATTCTTTTTTCTCCACAACCTCACCAGCATCTGTTATTTTTTGACTTTTTAATAGTAGCCATTCTGATTGGTGTCAGATGGTATCTCACTGTGGTTTTGATTTGCATTTCTGTAATGGTCTGTGATATTGAGCTTTTTTCATATGCTTGTTGGCTGCATGTATGTCTTCTTTTGAAAAGTGTCTGTTCATGTGCTTTACCCACTTTTTAATGGGGCTGTTGGTTTTTCTCTTGTAAATTTGTTAGAGTATCGTATAGATGCTGGATATGAGAACTTTGTCACATGCACAGTTTGCAAATATTTTCTCCCATTTTGTAGGTTGTCTGTTTTCTGTGTTGATGGTTTCTTTTGCTGTGCAGAAACTCTTTTGTTTAATTAGATCCCATTTGCCAATTTTTGCTTTTGTTGCAATAGCTTTTGGAAAGACAGAAAAGTTTTGCCTTACTTCCTGAACCAATCATAGTTGTAGAATTACTACAACTGGCTTAAAATAATCAGATTACATCATTGGAGATAAAGATGGAAGTCACTTTCCAAGCAGTGCAGAGAAAAATGAGTTGCCTAATTGGAATTATGGTTCTATCAGAGGGGAAAGTGATGGTGATAAATGCTGGGTATTCCAGCAGTAGTGTCGCCTAGATTTCCACTTCCTAGATCTCTATAAGTGGATCAGGGGTACTAAATAATAAGAGATGTATTCTCCTTGTCTAGAACAAGTTCTGAAATATTGTGGGGGTATACTACAGTGGAATTATGGTGATTTTGCTTAACAATAGCAATGAATTATGTAAAAACACTAAGAAATCTTTAAACAGATTAAACAAGCTCAAAAATCCTAAATTCAAGCCAATAAGTGGAATAACATTTATGTCTCAAATTTAAGAAACAATATTTTGTTTAAGTCAATATGTGGGTGTGTACAATGATGGTAACAATAATGAAAGTGTGAAACTTTAAAATTTTCACAACTCCATTCTAATCAATTTTCTGGTGTGATTATACTTTAAGCATAATAAGAGTGC
Organism: Papio anubis; assembly: GCF_008728515.1. Lineage (NCBI taxonomy): Eukaryota > Metazoa > Chordata > Mammalia > Primates > Cercopithecidae > Papio > Papio anubis. The sequence continues at coordinate 96,230,026 of NC_044978.1, forward strand.
CACAACTAAGGGAATCATTCTGCCCATTTGATTTTTAAAATATTTCATTTTCATTGGTTATGCAACCGCTATGTTATGGAGACATTTGGCTTCCTCAAGTGCATTCTGGTTTCAACAGGCTGGTTGAGACAGCCCTAAGAGGAATGGAGGGAAAAGCAGTGGCTGCTCATTTTAAGTTGAAAAAAGAAGAAAGATCAACTATATCTATAGTTCTTCCTACAAAAATCAACTGAAATTAAATAATTTTATGTAAGTATTGACAACATTTTTTCCTCTTTGTGAAATAGTTGCTGCTTCTAAATTTGGGATAAAGTCAATATATTTTATTAACTTTATTATTAAAATATGATTTCATCAATGTAAAATATTCTTAAATTACTCAGTCCAAATAGAGCCAAGCCAGTGTTTTATCACTATCAACAAAACCAGATTAAAATACATCAGAAGCATTCAACTGGACAGAAATTGGTTATGGATATGGTGACTCTGATGATAGTAATCTCAGAGTTTTCCTGTGAGAAGAGTCATGGTTCAATAGCCATATATAACTAGCAATACATCATTCAGTTTGCCAGAATGAAATTCTCGGAATTTCTCATTTAGTTCCTATGACTATAGTAAATCCCTTTTGAATGTTTATTACACCTGTTGAAGGATACTTACATTAAAGGAAGTCAAAAATACAAATTCAAAAAGTCGAACGATACCATGGATTTGCAATAGCCTAAGACAAGTTAGTTTTCATAGAGTTTATGGGATGTGCTCTTAAAATTAACTTAGACCTGTGTATACTGTGAACAAATCAATATTCACATAAAATCTGGTAATTTTTACACCTCCAATTTATGCATCCTCCTGTAAATCGGAGATCTGTTTCTCTAATAGGTCCAAAGAGAGAGCCCACCAAGGAAAGGGCTGTCATAATATCAGGCAGAACATTTTACACCTTATGTTTCATTTCAATGATCTCTTTGCTTCCTGTGGATGTCTGATTTATTACTGCTGTCAAAAAAACAGTTTCCAGTAAGAAGCTGAAGAAAGTCTCAGCCACCCACATCCCAGCTAGCCAAGGTTCCCACCACATGGCATCTGTAAAAATAGGAGTGATAAAGTTCTGGTTTCCAGTCTTAGCTGAGGAAAATCAAGCTTTCAATTTTTCCTATCCATCTAGTGGTTGTATCCCCTTTGAGCCACAAGCTTTAAAATAATAACTCCAAGAATATTATAAACTAATGAGCTAAAAAGACTTCATGTGAAGAAATAAATTTTCAAAAAGTACATTATTCCACCCTAAATAATCTCCCAAATCTCTACAAAGCAGATTTAGGAAAACAAACAAAATTTCAAATAACCAAAATCCTGAAGAAATCAACATCTGTGGGGAAAGACAGGTACACTGGAAAGGAAATATGTATTTTAAAATGTTCAGTCTGACATATTCTGGCTAAATAAAGCCTCATAAGTTTATTCAGAAGACTTTATGTCTATTAATTATATGCATAATTTGCAGAAAGGCTATAATTTTGCATTTCATCAGAAAGTTTTCAGGTTTATAAATATACTTGGGAATGTTGAGGCTCAATCTTAGTTTTGGAGTCCTTTTGGGAGGCTGTAGTTGGCAGACTGATAAATACAAACTCTGGGAAGTTTTACAAGTGGCGCCTGAATCTCTATGTGCCAGTAGAGGACACTGTTCATTTCCTACACAGAACTCTTTCCCCTTTCTTCCTCCTCCCAACTTTGGTTGAGCTCCCTCAGTAGCAGACCCTCCAACAAGGACTTGGGTACAAGTTGTTTGGTTGAGAGGTGATACCGGGAAATACTGGTAAGTGTGTGAGGAAGTGATCCAGGAAAGAAAAGAAGCCAACACAAACTATACTATGTTAATGAGCAAATCATCTCTGTGGGCAACTGGAGCTCCATACCACTGGGAACCTGTGTGAAATGGAGTAGAACATAACTTAGAGTTTTCCCACTAAGGGACAAGGAAACTGGGGTTCTGTCCTTCAGTTCTCATCTATCACTAACTGAGGGCTCCTTCCAGGAACACTAATTCGTCAGCACTTTTTAGCCTACTCCAAGCAGACCACGCAAGCTCCCATAGCCAGAGAAATTCCTCAGAAAGAGAGTCACAGATACTTGCAGTAGGAAGCTACCAGTGTGCACCAGAAACAGTGCACAACAAAACAATAAAGGAAGGTCACTGATTGCCTCTGATACACTCAACAAACTCAAGGTTTGTCCAGGTATCCACTTCTCTCAAAAACCACCATTGCCTTGGGGGAATGAGGCATCTCCAGTTCTGAAGATGGGCCAGATTGACATATTTCATTCACATTCACAGTGATTTCGGGAATGCACATGCAACTTAGGTCTGCCCACTAAGGTGTGGTTTGAGTTCTTCAGGACAGATGAGGGGTTTTGGACAAAGTGTCTTGCTCCTAAGGCAGAGTGTTAACGCATTTTCTCTGTTTCTCCTGAACATTGCCCTGACTGGAGTTGAGTGCTGGATCTGCTGCAGCCATCTTGCTACCTACCTAAGAAGGAAACCAGCATTGAAGGGAGGTCAAAGAACCTGGATCCTGAATCAACCAAGCCTGAATCCTGTCTTACCTCTGTACACACTATTTATGACATACTTTATTCACTCATGTTTATGCCAATATCTTTTGAGGTTTATGTTACTTGCAACAAAAAAGGATCCTTCTTTTCTAGGGCATAACATGGGTGACTTTTACTCCAGTTCACAATAAGCTCCTCATTTCCATCTGAGACTTTGTCAACCTAGCACTCACGATCCATATTTCTTTCAGCATTTTGGTCAAAATCATTTAACCAGTCTCTAAGAAGTTCCAAACTTTCCCTATCTTCCTGTTTTCTTCTGAGCCCTCCAAAGTCTTCCAAACTCTGCCCATTACCCAGTTCTAAAGTCACTTCCACATCTTCAAGTATCTTTACAGCAATATCTCACACCTCACTCTTCGGTACCAGTTTTCTGTGTTAGTCCATTCTTGCATTACTGTGAAGAAACACCTGAGGCTGGGCAATTTATAAAGAGAAGAGGTTTAATTGGCTTATGGTTCTGCAGGCTGAATGGGAAGCTTGGTGCCAGTATCTGCTTGACTTCTAGTGAGGCCTCAGGGAGCTTTCACTCATAGTGGAAGGCAAAGCAGAAACAAGCATGTCACATGATGAGAGAGGGAGCAAGAGAGAGGGGGAGGCACCATGCTCCTTCAAAAAACCAGGTCTTGTATGGGCTTATTACCAAAGTGAGGCCACCAAGCCATTTATTAGGGATCTTCCACCATGACCTCCCACTAGTCCCTACCTCCAACATTGGGAATCATATTTCAACATGAGATTTGGAGGAGACAAATAGCCAACCCGTATCCCTCACACTTAAACAGATTTTTAAAATGTATAAAGCATTTTCGCACCCATTATCTTTAACAACCTTTACAACATTGTAAAGAAAAATTTGAGCAAGTATTTTTATCATTCCCAAGTTATACATGGGGAAACTGGAGTTTCAAGATGGTAAGATGGTAAGTGACCTGTCCACGGTCTTATATCTATTAGGAACTTACTCCCAGTGTCAAATCTAGCTCTTCTGGTTACAAATACCAAGCTGTGCTCTCAGCTGTGAAGCCTGATATTTCATGAAAGCTTTTGCATTTCATCTACTGCCTAAATGCTCCCCAAATTTATACACCACTCTTAGATAACAAGGATAAGATTCTATTAAGAAATAAAGCACCCAGATAGAAACATGAAGTACAAATGATTTTCTAAGTGTTTCTGGTAAGCAATTATGCTTTAAAAAGCTTCTTTAATGAACATTGGAGTGTTCAACAGTCAACTTGCTTTCTGTAAATCATATATGGAAGAAGAAATGTCATAAAATTTTCAAATAGACAGAAAGGTTAAACTTAAAGGATTATTTTCCTTTATTTAGGCTTACCTTGGGCTTACATTTATGCATTGCCCTGTAGTGCTTTATTTGGTTTCATATTCATCTTAGAATTTTATAGAGTAGTATATGTACAATATGGAAAGCAAAGAAAACAACAAAGTTTTATGTTTTCTTTAATGCTCATAGTAATATTTTAAAAGACTTGAGTAAATGAAAGCACAGAACAGGTTCTTGGATGGAAAGAATTGTTAGGAAGTCTATTCTCCCTAAATTAACATATAAATGTAATATAATTCCCATTGGAACCACAAAGAATTTGCTTTTGTCAAAAACAATTCTAAAGTTTATATCAGTCAGGATTAAGTTGAGTTCAGAGTAATAAAAAAGCCAAAACAACAGTGGCCAAAGTAAAATCAAAGCCTGTTTCTCTCTTGAGTAAGCATAACTCAGAGGTTAGGGGTATGGCCCTAGAAGGCCCTGATGGTACTAGAAAACCCATCTCCTTCATCTTGTTCCTCTGTCCACCTTGGGGACAAAATGGCTGCTAAGTTCCAACTATGTCTACATGAGGAAAAGGGAAGAGGTGGGAAATAGGGTACACTCCTTTCCATAAAGGGCTTTTCCCAGAAATTGAGCACATCACTTCCACTTATGGTTCATTGGGGAAGTCATGATCATATGGCCACACTTAACTTCAAGGGAGGCTGGAAAAAGCAATCTTGGTTGTTGGCACTTAGACGCCCACCTAAAAATTGAGGGTTCTATTAGTATAAAAAAAGGTGGCTGGGCGCGGTGGCTTACACCTGTAATCTTAGCACATTGGAAGGCAGAGATGGGTGGATCACTTGAGGTCAGGAGTTCGAGATCAGCCTGGTCAACATGGTGAAACCCTGTCTCTACTAAAAATATAAAAATTAGCTGGATGTGGTAGCGGGCACCTGTAGTCCCAGCTACTAGGGAGGCTGAGGCAGGAGAATCACTTGAACCCGGGAGGCAGAGATCGCTCCACTGCACTCCAGCCTGGCAAGAGAGTGAGACTGCCTCTCAAAAATAAAAGAAAAAAAGAAGGCGATCATGGATTTTGAAAGACTACTAACAAAGTCTATCATATGATCGGCCTTCTCTATATTAAATGATATTAAGTAGCTACAATTATCCAAGTATACTCATACCCACTCCAGAAAAAAAATAACTGATCGATAGAATGGGAGGTGGATGGAGATGGCATAAGCAGTTAAAGAAGCAGCAAAAGACAGTACTCTCGGCTCACTAGGTTAAAACTTTTTGTCCAATATTCAACTCACCAAGACCAGTGATGAGCATAAAATTTAGTGCAAGAGGTGAATGTGGCCCAAATAAGGGGAGTGCTAAGGAGAGCCAGATCTGCCCAATTCCCGCAGCAAGTCAGGCCCCTTTTACAGAGACCTGTGCTGGGCTCTCCATGCTCCATGCCACCGAAAAGTTGAAACACACACTGTAAACTAATCATCAGTATTCAAAGAAGGGATGCAAGGGAGCCTGAGGCAAAGGCTGGAACCACCCAGATGGGTCACTGAGCACCACTGGGGCAGCACCCCGCAGGAGAGTCTGCTGGTGATTCTGCTGGTGCCCCAGAAGTGCTAGAACAGGAGAGCATAAATAATCTTAGTCAATTCCCAAAAGACCTTTCCATCAACTAAACACTCAGAACAGAGCATTTTGTGTAGTTCATTCTGAATAAACACTCACTGATACATGCTCAGTGAACAGCAAGTCTCTGGTGTGGATGGATCTTGAGTTTATATTTCATCATAATGCTAGATCCAGGATCGTACTTACAGAAATAAATGTGTTGGTTGCTGTTTAGATCCACAGTATGATGTGTTTGCTCATCCCTTTGTCATAAGTTCCCTCAAAGCACAAATGAGTGTCCCTTCTTTCTCCCCTACTAAGGATAATTGAGTTTGGCAGTGTCTAACAGCAAGGAAGAGTTTTCTTTTCTTTTGATGATACCAAAAGAAATAGATAGCTAATGCCCTCAAAGTCTCCAGCACTGCCATGAAAACTTCTATTGATGCCAAGGCAGCTGCTGAATTGACTTTGGCCTTGGCTTAGGTCCAGAATCCAGGAGAGGGGCCAGATCTTCTGGTCTGCAGCCAAACCCACAGGCCCTAGAAGAGGTAACCTAAGGGCCTCATTGCCTTTCTACTCCCCTGCCACTGCTCTATCTCTCCAAACCTCAGCCAAGGCAAAGAAAAAGAAAAATTCACAGAAGGGTCTCCCCAAGAGTGACAGCCACACACACTCTAGTCCATATAAATTGGAAAGAATGCTTGGCTTTCTCTCCTGATTAACTCTGGTGTCCAATAACAGCCTCCAAACACATTTATGAATATTCTCCCTTGGCCTTCAGCTTCTGACAGGCTTCGTTAACTTCTGGTTGAGAACAGAGCCCCAAGTCAAAGCACTAGCTACTGCACCTTGATTTTTTATTCATTCGTTCAACAAATTAAGCACTTACTACATGTCAAGAACTCTATTGGGAATTCAACACGAGCAAAATCCGACATTCTCCCTCCCCTCATGGAGCTTAAAGTCCAGTGCAAGAGAAGCATATTAATTAATCTATTGCTTAATTAACACCATAAAATTGCTTAAAATTACTTAAAAACACCATTTGCGGCCGGGCACAGTGGCTCACGCCTGTAATCTCAGCACTTTGGGAGGCCAAGGCGGGTGGATCACAAGGTCAGGAGATCAAGACCATCCTGGCTAACACGATGAAACCCCGTCTCCACTAAAAATACAAAAAATTAGCCAGGTGTGGTGGCGGGTGCCTGTAGCCCCAGCTACTTGGGAGGCTGAGGCAGGAGAATGGCGTGATCCCAGGAGGCAGAGCTGGCAGTGAGCAGAGATCACGCCACTGCACTCAAGCCTGGGTGACAGAGCGAGACTACGTCTCAAAAACAAACAAAAAAACAAAAAAAACCCAAAACCACCATTTACACCATAAAATGGTGTAAAATAGTAACCATGGAGGATGCAATGAAAATGTGCATTGGTGATGTGAGAGGCATTGACCAAGTCAGAGTGGGGAGTAGTGCTAATATTATGTCCTGTACTCATTGCAATTCGAGAATTTTATAATACATGGTTATTATATCTATGTGGAAATTATGACACAAGTGGTTCATCCAAAACCTTGTAATTTTTATTAGTAAGTTAGCAGGATAGCATAATAAGATCTGTAGTCAAAAGACCTGAGTTTGTGTTATAGCTCTGCTATCTCTGTTAGATACGTATTCACAGACAGACAGACTTTGAGCTGTTTTCCCTATGCATAAAATATGAATAATAGTACTGTCTGTTCCTCCTATCTTACTGATATGTTGAAGAGACAAATAAAGATGTAAAAGCACCTATAAACTCAGCATAATTACACAAAGATTCGTTTTTATCTGTGTCAATGATTCTCATGTCCTTTAGCTTTCTTATCTGGGTACATGAAAGACAACAAGTTGAATTGATAAATTAGGCTTTTCTCATTCAGATTTGAGAACACCAATGTCAGCCCAGTGTCCTTTAAAATGAATCTGCTTCTTCTGTATTTGGCTCCTAAAATCTGTGCCCTTGGGGAAGGCCTGACTTCTCCTGTGGAAGGAAACCAAAGGAGAGGGAGAATCAGCTTAAATTCAGTCAGGGGCTTAGAGACGTAGCATCACTTTGTAGCTTCACTCCCTGCCAGGAGGGCTGGGGGTGGGGGGAGCCCAGAACACAGGAGAGCAGTCTGAGACTCCAGTAGAAGAGATACAGGTGCAGAGGGGAGCATAAACCCCAGGCAGGTCCCAGCTGGGAAATAAATTGGGTCAAACTAAGAGTGCTGCTCACTCACAAGTCAAAGGAAAACCCTCAGTGGGGAAGTTTCGGGAGCAACCTGGGTACTGGCCAAAGGAAAAACAGCAAGGATTACAGACTTCTATTAAAACAAAGCAGCAGACATAAGCAGATCCATTTTCCCCAATAAGAAGATGTGGGTAGCAGTACTGCCTTTGTTCATTCGGGATTATCTCAGTTGTTCTAGCACATTCTACAGGGCAATGATGTCTCATCACACATATGCCTCACAGCACCAAGTATAATAACTTGTATTTGTTGTGTGAATTGAATCAATCAAACATTGCAATGAATTGAATTGAATCAAACAACAAAAAGAAATCAATTAGTAACTATTTTCTGAGCACATGCCATGCACAATGAACTCTGCTAAACATGTACAAGGTGCAACTAGAAAACAAAGAGGCAGACTTCCTTGGTTGGTGGGAGCAGATCAGTTGCTTTACGGTTTTATTTCATATGTAATCTACTCCAAGCCCATTTTTTGTTGCAAGATAAAATTCCCAGGAGCATCAAAACCCCTCCTCACCACCTAGGACTTCATTTTCCTTCCCAGGCTGAAGATCATCCCCTTTTACAGAAGAGGAAATTGAGACATGCAGCTAAATAATAGAACTAGGATACAAACTCAAGTGTGTTGCATCCCAGAGTTATGCTGACCACAAGGAAGTCTCTTTCACTGGAGAACAAAGGACCTAGAAAAGCAGGCGACTGGGTAGTGTCCTTTATCTGAGAACTCCACCCAAAAAGAACCAAGCACACAGAAGTAACAACATTCTTGCCATCAGCAGGAAGAATTACAGCACTTGGCTCTGGCTTAATGTTGAGACTGAGGGGGTCGGCCCAGGCAAGTCCTGGACTCTAAGGAAGAGCTTCTAATTACTTACCTCTCATGAACTCCATCCCAGAATTCCTCTTTCTTAAATATCTCCACCTTAAATATTTACAGGTTAGGAATGCCTTATGCTCTCGAAAGTATTCAAACATCCACAAACCAATTACTATGACCATAAGTGTGTGATCTTCTGAATGGGTGAGACTAATGGATTGAATGCCTACTTCTAGATCAGGGGTTAGTCAACCACACTCAAACCAACTGAAAGCTCTTTCCAGAAGAACAGAAGAGCAGAGGAAGAAGAGACGGATGTTGGATGGGCAGAAGCAGCAAATGTCTACTACACTGACTTATGGCTAAGATGTAGAAAAATCTCACTCCTCCTAGCCTGTGAGAAGATGGCCCAGGCCTAAAGATAGAAATAAAATGAATAAGAACAACAAACTTCTTCATTTGCTTCCAGTAGAAGAGAATTGATAATTCATGTTTCCTTTCTTTTTTGACCACTTTGAACAAAAATGATCCCATTTATATTTTTTCTCAAACAATTGTGTAGATTCTGGGCTAACAGCTTGGGAGTATAACTTATTTAGAAATGCGTCATTTATTCCAAGATTTGGAATGTGTGGTTAAAAAAACAAAAAACAAAATAGAAGTGGTGCCTTCAGTCTGGGGATATTAGACATTTGCCATTTTTTGACCATATTCTGTTTTCCATAGCTCTCCACCTCCATCTCACCTACTATGGGCTAAAGCTGGGTGCAAAGTCTTGGTTCAGCCATTAACACACTCCAGCTGGGGTGCTGGAGCGGGCTCAGAGAAAAAGTCGTGCTGTGGTCGATGGGCAGCCACATCCAGTCCACAGAGCAGGACCAGCAGATCTGGCAATGGCAGTACTGTCCTTAGATTCAGGCAAGAGGGAGGCCCCAAGTTAGGGAGGGCTGCCTGGCCCTCTTATCTGAATTCCTCCCCATGGAGCCAGGAGTCTACAAGTCCAACAGGATGTGCCTACTCACAGCCTGAACTCCATGACTGCTTCTTGACTACACTTTTGGTAGCCAAGTACTCTGAACTCCCTGCGCAAATGAGCCTTGGGATAATTTCCAGGACTTATGTAATCCTCTTCCCTGTGTTTATCCCCCTGGGAGCAGACCATTCACACCTCTAGACCCAAAGGGAGGTCAAGAGGTGACCTCTGCAGGAGATATGGATGATGCTTCTACATTCAAGTTGCAGTAGCAAGAAAGAGGGTGTGCTCGGGACTGGGGAGCAGGGGAAGGGGCTAGATTTATCCTTAGCATTCGCTAAGGAGTCAAAAATTCTCTGTTTGAACTTGATCTTTCAGCTGATTATGAAAGTATATTTAGCAAAGAGGATATGACATCTGATTTAACACATTATTCATCTGATGTACAATTTATTTGTAACTTTTAAATATTTAGACATATGATATTGTGCCTCCATTGTACTCTTGTCACAGGCCCTGTAATTGATGGGGAGGGAGGCTTGGCCTTTGGTGCAGGGACAGGACAGGGAGCTGGGTTCTCATTATATCATTTCTAGGGCATAGTTTTGCTAATATTCTCTACCTGCCTAGTATCACTGCTACCTGCTTTCTAAGCTTCATTCTTTCACCTTGTCAGAATTGCCTTTTGACAATGTTCTATTTTGCTTAAATCAATCAGAGTTTATTTCTTTTTGCATGCCTCTAAGTATATACCACATGGAAAAACAAAAACAGAAAACACTTCAGTGGTCTGTGAATTAGCTGAATGGCATTAAACTGTGTAATGTAAACCCTTCTCTTCTGCTAACCGCCTCTAGCTAGGCTCCTTTAAAAGAGTATTCTCAATAAATGAAAAATCTAGCTTTTCTAGTACTCACGTGATTCATTGAGAGTGAACTATTCTCTATAATCACCGTGGTCAGAAGCCTCTAGGGATTGTAACCTGCACAGCTGTGGGTCTGGGAAATATTACTGTTTCCAGCCTAGACCTGAAGCCTGAGTCACCATTGGGACTGTTATGCAAAGGATCACTCGCTCCAATCAAAGGTCCAGGCATCTCATCTCTGGGGATGTCTCAAATGTCAAAATTTGGGGAAATTTAGAGAGAGAAGAAAAGCCAGTTTATAAGAGTATATCATGCTTTGGCAGGGACCCCTGCAACCCAGATTTCAACTAAGGTACTAGGCCTTTCCCCACCTTGTGCCATGATCTCAAATACATTACAGATCTCAGCCTCATGGCATTATAAATTATTCTAGAATTATAAATTATACACACACCTCATATCGTATAAACACAAAGACACATACTTTTATTTTATCTAGGGGGAAGGCAAAGACCATCAAGATAGTCACCCACGTGTTCATTTTCATTATTAATTAGTAGTAAAATTGTAGATGATATTTTTCTTTCTACTTATTAATATTTCCCACTTTTAAACAATAAACAGATTTTAATTGTGTGATTAGAACTGATATGAAAAAGAGAAAAAGGAGACTGGGAAACAAGTTTAAATCCTAAAACTGAGAGTTTAAGATTTATTTATAAGTACTAGATTAAAGCTCATGAGTCTCCACCACTGATAGAACACAGCCAAAATCTTATTCGTTTCATTTGTTGGGAACTTCAGAATTATAACACACTCAAAGTTGCCCAGGAATCACCCACCTACCCCGGCCAAATTATGTGTTAATATTCCCCTCAAGAGATACGTAATAAGCTTGTGTCTATTTTTGTGTCAGTTTTGTTGGCTTGAGTGTCTTTCCAATTGTTGCATGAGTGTCTTTTCATTCTGTGGATTTTAATGAAGATTATTGGAACCACTGTAAACAGCTTCATCAGTAGATCTCTCAATAGAGAAACCTTCATGCCAGTTCTTACATAAAAGTTGCAAGCTAACTTAAAATTTGGGCTTCATTTTTCCTTCCATTCAAACTTTAAGGACATCTTCATATAGCTCTCAAAGACAGCTATTATTTATCTTTTTCCCTGCTTATTTCAAAGAAGTTGTAATCATTTGACCAAAGCTAGTATATTTCGGATGCAAATTTATTATTTTATAGACACTTAACCTAAATTTGCCTAATTGTGTGCAGTGATAAAAAGTCAGGATCTTGGCCGGGCTCACACCTGTAATCCCAGCACTTTGGAAGGCTGAGGCAAGTGGATCACTTGAGGTGAGGAGTTCAAAACCAGCCTGGCCAAAATGGCAAAATCCTGTCTCTACTGAAAATTAAAAAAAAAAAAAATAGCCAGACATGGTGGCAGGCACCTGTTACCCCAGCTACTAGGGTGGCTGAGACACGAGAATTGCTTGAACCTGGCGACGGGGTAAGGCAGGAGGAGGGGTGTGGAGGTTGCAGTGAACCGAGATGGCTCCTCCACTGTACTCCAGCCTGGGCAACAGAATGAGAATCCATCTCAAAAAAAGAAAAAAAAAAGAAAAAGAAAAAAGACAGGACTCCAAATAAACTGATATTCTATAAGAAAGGAAAATCTGAAATCAGTCGCTAATATCATGAAGCCTGTAGAGTTCACCATCTGGCACTCCTTGGAGGGAAGATGAAAAGTCAAGAATGAATTTTTTTTTTTTTTTTTTTTTTTTTGCAGAGGGTAAATCCTACAATAATGGACATAAAACAAAGCAAATGATTGTTCACAATTTCCTTTAAGCAGCAAGAAATAGATGTAGCAGATGTGGGAATATACTGGTTAAGAACACGCCTTTGGCAGCAAACACACCTGGATGCAAATCCCAATTCCACCATATATTAGCCTCATTAGACCTCGAAGAAACTTCTTAATCTCTCTATATCCTGATTTTCTCATTTATAAGATGGGAATTGTAATAGCACCTTTTCGTAGCTCTATTTTTTGTGGTTGTTTGCTCTTCCATTTTTGGTTGTCTGTTTTGTTTTAGATGATTAATTAAGATATTGTATTGTACCTTGCACCATGTCTGGAACATAGTTCTCAATAAATGTTGGCCTTTAAATATCTATCTGGCAGACATCTACTTCCAGCCAATATAGAATATGTAACATGAACCAGATTTAACCTCTTTCCTGGAATAACTTAAAACCAGACAAAATATGTGAAGCAAAGGTTTTCAAGACATCAGACATCAAGCAAGGAATGACAGTGATCCCTATTAGATGGGAAATAAATGAAGTGAGTCCTGTGATTACCTCAACTTACTACCTGGAAAGTTTCCAGACCACAGACCAGGGAGAAGGACCTCAAGGGCACCCTGGCTCTCTCTCTGAGTTGAGGAGGCAGATTTGAGCGTCTTGGGAGGGGACAGAGGCTAGAGTTTCAGGACAAAGTACTGGAGAAGCGAAACCCAGATAGTGAGATACCTGGAGGCCTGAAGAGGATTCTAAAGGAGTCTCAGGTGAGTTCCGAACAGTACATCCATGTGAGGAAGCTACCCAAAGCAGGAAAAGAACTACTGGGAAAGATTAGGGGGAACAATCCCGAAGATCACCCCAAGTCAGGGATAGCTCTTGTTCCCACGAGCCAGAATGGAAAATCTCATAATTCTTGGGCATTAGTAAAGTATTTAGAAGGGTTTTGCCTCAATAATGAGATAAAATTAACCCTAAACTAAATACTGCTTTGGTATCACATAAGAAAACTGAAAAGCAAGTCCCAGGGGGATCAAACTGTTTACCAAGTAACTTAATTAACATATTAGCTAATGATATGATAAATTTATAGGCAGATTTTGGAGGAATAAAAAAGAGAAATTGCAGATTACCAACAGGAGAAATGAGAAAGATGACATCATTAAAGATCTTACGGCAATTAAAAGAATAATAAGGAAATATGAACACCTTTATACCGTAAATTTAACTCTGATATAATGGACAAGTTCCTTCAAAGAAACAAACTACCAATGCTACCCAAGAAGAAATAGATAACCTGATTATCCTCTATATCCATAATCAAAATTGAATTTGTAGTTCAAAAACTTTCTCATAAAGAAAATCCTAGGGATAGATGGCTTCACTGGAAAATTCTGCCAAACATTTAAGGAAGAAATAATATTCTGTTCAAACTCTTCCTGAAATTCTCAGAGGAAAGAATATTTCCTAACTTATTATATGAGGCTGACATTACTCTATCACCCAAACCAAACCTATGATAAGAAAAAAGTAACTACAGATGAATATCCTTTATGAAGACATATGCAAAAATCCTAAGCAAAACTTTAGAAAATGTAAACTAAAAATCATGACCAAGTGGGATTTATCCCAGGAATGAAGATTGGTTTGACATTCAAAATCAATCAATGTAATTCACCATTTTTACAAACAACAGCAACAAAAAATGTGTACAATTGGCCGGATGCAGTGGCTCATCCCTGTAATCCCAGCACTTTGGGAGGCCGAGGCAGGCAGATCACTTGAGGTCAGGAGTTCAAGACCAGTCTGTACAACATATTGAAACTCCCGTCTCTACTAAAAATACAAATGTTAGCCAGGTGTGATGGCACATGCCTGTAGTCCCAGCTACTTGTGAGGCTAAGGCACGAGAATTGCTTGATTCTCATGCCTTAGTCAGAGGTTGCAGTGAGCTGAGATTGTGCCACTGCATTCCAGCCTGGGCAACAGAGTGAAACTCTGTCAAAAAAAAAAAAAAAAAGCATACAATTATCTCAATAGATCAAGAAAAAGCATTTGACAAAATTCCAACATCCAATATTAATTTCTGATAAAAACTCTCATTAACTAGAAATACAGGAGAACTTCTTCAACCCGGTAAAAAATTATTTACAAAACCCTATAGCTAATGCCGTACTTAATGGTGAACAACTGAATGCTTTCCCTTCAAGATCAGGAACAAAAGATATCCACTTTCATTATTTTACTCAGTCATTATACTGGAGGGTCTAGCCAAGGCAATTAGCCAAGGACAGGAAAAAAAGGCATCGAAATTTAACATGAGTAAATAAAACTGCCTTTATTCACAGATGGCATGATCATGATGGTGTATTAAAAAAAATTATGAAATATACAAAAAAGGTACCACCTACTAGAATGGCTAGAATGAGAAAGACAGATCATAGCAAGTGTTGGCAAGAATATGGAGCAACTGGAATGCTCATACACTGCTCAAGGGGACGTAAAACGGTGTAAGACTTTGGGAAACAGTTTGGTAGTTTCTTAAGATTTTAATCATCCAGCTACCATATAATGCAGACACTTCACTTTTAAGTATTTATCCAAGAGAAATGAAAGTATATGTTCCTATGAAAGCTTATATATGAATGTTCATAACAGCTTTAATGTGTAACAGCTCCAGACTGAAAACAACCCAAATGTTTTTCATAAAGTGAATAAATTGTGTTATATCCATACAATGAAAGTCTACTCAGCAATCAGAAGGGTTGCAGTACTGATAAACATAATGAATGAATCCCAAAATAATTATCCTGAGTAAGTGAATCGAGGCCAAAAAATAAGAGCATGCACTATATTACATTTATATAAAATTCTAGAAAATGCAAATGAATTCATAATAACAGAAAGCAGATAAGGAATTGCCTAGGAGTGTGGGAAGTGTATGAAGGACAGATTATAAAAGAACAGAAGGAAACTTTGGGGGGTTTATGGATGTGTTTGTTACCTTGATTGTGATTATAGTTTCATGGAAGCATACGTGTATCAAAACTCATCAAGTTGTTCACTTTAATTAAGTGCAGTTTACTGTTAATTGTATCTTAACAAAGCTGTTTTTAATAACTCAAGCCTAATTTTAAAAAATAGTGTATATAGTAAATGATGTCCCAAATTTGAAAAAAACAATACTATTAATTAATAAGTATCTATGGCATTTACATGCAATAGAATATGTGCAGTTGCAGAAAGAGGAGGGGGAGGAGGAAAAGGAAGAGAAGAAGGAGGAGAAGGAGGAGGAGGAAGGATGTTTAAGTGTACTGAAGTGGAAAGATCTCCAAGATGCTCTCATAAGGGAAAAATATAATAAGGTGCAGAATACTCTCCTGGAGCCCTGCCCTTGAGGAGATATTCACCCTCACTTGCATGAGTACAAAATGAGAAGTCTGGAGGATCCAGAAAATTGTAGAACTGTATTCAAGTGTTTATTTAAAGATACCAGTTGTTTTGGATCCTGAGTTTTGTCCCCTGCAGTTCAAATTAAAATTTAATTTTTGCATTTGTGTGTTCAAATGTGAGGTGGTGAGATAAGAATCTATAATCACATTTGTTCATATGCACAAACATTCTGGAAGGACACAGAAAAAAGAAAAACAGAGGAAGAGAAATGGGCAGATGGGGGAAGAAGAGCAAGCTTTTTAGAATCAACTAAAAATATACATCAAAATCTATCTTCATCTTTAAGAAAAGTTGAAAAATCTGCCTGAGGACTGAGAGAAAAGAGAATTTCTGCTGATAACTAAGAAAGTCTATTTATTCAGAAATATGGATCTAAGAGTATATGTCAAACCTCATAGCTTTCTCAACCAAGAACAAAAAAGTAAGTAAAAAAACTAAACTTCTTTCTTGGTTCTCTTGCTGGATTTCACAACGCTTATTTCAGTTCTAGTTTTCCAATGCATCCTGCTGAGTTTTTTGTCTTCTAATACCTTAATGATATATCTTAAAACTAACAATAATGTTATAATATAAATCAAAATTCTTTTTATTGCTCTATTCCCAATAGTTAATGATCAACTTTTAAGACATTTGTGAAACATTTATTTGTTCTTCTCTTTCTCTGCTTTTCTCCCTTTTCCCAGCCTCTGTTCTCTCTTTTTCTAGAAGAAACATTAAACAGTAAATGTGAAAAGTCACTGGCAGGCAAATAAAGAAAGAAAATCATTGTTAGTTTTTACAAACAAGAATTATTTCACCCATGTGAAAATAAGAGGTTAACTGTGCTTCATCTTATTATGTGAAAGAAGAAAAGATATTGAAAGCATCACACACAAAGAAATAAAGGAAACATTAAATTTCACTTACAGTACAATGAAATCTATACAATCAAGCTGAAAAACATTTGCCCGTAGATGGCTGCCTCTCTGTCAGCAGATGTTGCCTTCGAAGAATTTTAGACAAAAGTGGATGAAAAACTTTTTAAATATAATTTTTCAAAATATTTTGCAAGTATTTACATATATACACATCTTTATATACATTTGTATTCACATGTTACCCAATACTCCAGTGGCATAGATCCATTTTTTATGGGGGATTCAATTTTCTTCTCAAATACTTTCATCTGTCTAATAAGTTTCAAATAATTGTGGCCTTTATTATATCCTAAAACTGAATGAATTTGGCAAGAAATGAATAGAACTTTGATTTCCTCTTTAGCCCTTCATTAAAGCTATTATTTGTTTTTGTTTTTGTTTTTTTTATTCCTCTGGCTCAAAAATCTATTTTATTGGAAAGCCATGCAATGATATAGAGAAAGTCAAGCCAGGATTATCTGCCAACAATCAGGAAGCAAAAGTAAAAACCAAATTTGTCCGTTATTTTTGCCTTAATGAGATTTTTGGGAAAAGAGCGTTACTTTATCTCAATTCATTTGCAGTGGAAAAATCAAAACTTGAACCTGGAAGAATCATCTCTTTATTAATACTTACATTGTTATTTTCTCTGTAAGTTTAGTGGAGATTGCCACATTTCAGCTAGATGCCCAAAAACAATTCTGAGTTTATTTTCTTAGATGAGTTTATTTTTCATAAATGTTCCTAACCCCCAGCGTTTTTTTGTTTTTTTGTTTTTTTGGGTTTTTTTTGACAGGCCGGAGTGCAGCTCAAGCAATCCTCCGCCTCAGCCTCCCTAGTAGCTGGGACTACAGGCCCATACCACCACATCTCACTAATTTTTGTACTTTTTGAAAAGATGTGGTTTCACCACATTGCCAGAGTTGGTCTCAAACTCCTGGGCTCAGCAATCTGTCCACCTCAACCTCCCAAAATGCTAGGATTAGAGGCATGAGCCACTGTGCTCAGCCTCCTCTCCCTTTTTAAGCAAACAAATTTCATTGGCTTCTTCCGATGTGAGAAATTGTACCAAATGCTTTTGTATATGAATTCTTCCTAAAACCTTCTAGTTTCTATAACTCAGTTCCAGGGCCAGCTTCCTGGTGCGTGACCTATTAGTTGCACAGGGACCCCACTCCCACTCCAATATTAAGATACTCTGTTGTTGCCATATTAAATTTCTTAATGATTATTGAACACGGGACACTGCATTTTCATTTTGTACTGAGTCCCTCAAATTATGTAGCAGGTCCTGTGCAATTCATGTAGTCAATTATCAGAGCTTAAATGAAAGAGTATCATGAGCCTTATATGGTATAATAATAGTAATAGGGAAGAACGTTATGGGTATTAACTTGTTTGAGCGGTGAAAAACATCACTACATGATAAGTATTATCATTAGCTCCATTTTATAGATGGAGAAATTAAAACACAAAGAGGATAACTAAATTGCCCCAAATCACTGGTAATTGTGGGACCAGAGTTAGATCCCAGACAGTTTGACTCCAGAGACCGTTATGCAAAAAACAGTTAATATAGTTTAAAGGGAACTTCAGAATCACCTGGCTTCCATAACACAGCTCCCCAGAACTTACAAAGCCAAACCTGTTTTGCATCTCTGTCTCCTGTTTGCCCCTAAGTTTTGGACTTGATTGAGTAACAGGTACACTATGGATGTTTTAGTTAGCAGAATTTATAGGACGACTCCATTTCTTTGATCCACAAAATATCTCACCTGCAGTATATCTGCAGACCAAAGGGTCACATTTTAATTCTTCTAGGAGCATCCACATTACCATCAGTGCATCTGGGAGGTTTAATGTTGATTTTCTAGTTCATGTATTTGCTAACCCAGGAGACACTGTTACTTTTTACTTCTTATTCAAGATGGGTTCAGTTCCTTGGCTAAACTAAAAAAGCTTTCTCCCCATAAAACTTACTCCACCAGACTTCTAATTAGTTTGCCTTCTGTCAGGAATGGAAAAACCAGCTTCCGGACACTAGTATTTTTCAGGCAGGAAAAGTAGTAAAATCTGGCAGTCAGAGTCTATGAATAAAAACAAAGAAAGCAGAAAGGAATTTCCATTTTGTAAGACATGGTAATAACTCAAGGACAAAATGTCTATGTGCTAAGTGATTTACTTAAAGTGTTTTTAAAGCAAAGAAGGTGTAGCATAAATGCTCACTGGAGAGAATATAACTGAAGGGGCTGGAAGGGATTGCCAATATATGCCCAGTAAAGGCTGTGGAGTTTAGCCTGGTGGCTACGAACTCTGTATCCTGCAGACCTGGCTTTAAATCCTGGCTCTACTACTTACTAGAAAGTAAAATATTAGACAAAGTTTTCTCATATGTAAAACAAACACCTGCTACATGCCAAGTGCTGTGCTAGATTCTGGATACATAGAAGTGCCTGCTGAGGGGAGAAAAAACTATGGTGCCTACATTTAAGGTGCTTACAGTCTAGTGGGATACTACTATTCCACTTATAGACAACAAGTGTAGAAGAGATACAGTGGATTCTAGCATCATTCTATATTTCCACTTTTCTGAGGAATTGTTATATCCCTTAACCAAGGGCTAACAAAATGATCTGGTTCAATCTGGACTATCTCCTGTGGGTCCCAAGATGACTGTACTGAAACATCCCTTTCTGGCTTCCTAATCCTTTTTTCCAATGACAGACAGATCTGACTCTGTACTTAGGTGCTCATCAAGAAGAAAGTCTTTGCTTCCTTCCAAAATCCTCCAGAGAGAGGTTCAGACAAAAAAAAAAAAAAAAAGAAAGAAAAAAAAACAGTTAGGTACTATGCTTAGTACTGGGATGACAAAAGAATCTGTATACCAAACCCCCAAGTCATAAGTTTACCTATATAACAAATCTGCACATGTACCCCTGAACCTATAATAGAAGTTAAAAAATTTACTAAATTTAATTTAATTAACTAAAAAAATACATTTAAAAAGTATGTGAGCAGTGGTTTATAGTTCTCCTTGAAGAGGTCCTTTACATCCCTTGTGAGCTAGATTCCTAGGTATTTTATTCTCTTTGAAGCAATTGTGAATGGAAGTTCATTCATGATTTGGCTCTCTGTTTGTCTGTTACTGGTGTATAAGAATGCTTGTGATTTTTGCACATTGATTTTGCATCGTGAGACTTTGCTGAAGTTGCTTATCAGCTTAAGGAGATTTTGGGCTGAGACAATGGGATTTTCTAACTATACAATTATGTCATCTGCAAACAGGGACAATTTGACTTCTTCTTTTCCTAACTGAATACCCTTTATTTCTTTCTCTTGCCTGATTGCCCTAGCCAGAACTTCCAACACTATGTTGAATAGGAGTGGTGAGAGAGGACATCCCTGTCTTATGCCAGTTTTCAAAGGGAATTTTTCCAGTTTTTGCCCATTCAGTATGATATTGGCTGTGGGTTTGTCATAAATAGCTCTTATTATTTTGAGATACATTCCATCAATACCGAATTTATTGAGAGTTTTTAAGCATGAAGGGATGTTGAATTTTGTAAAAGGCCTTTTCTTCATCTATTGAGATAATCACGTGGTTTTTGTCTTTGGTTCTGTTTATATGCTGGATTACGTTTATTGATTTGCGTATGTTGAACCAACCTTGCATCCCAGGGATGAAGCCCACTTGATCGTGGTGGATAAGCTTTTTGATGTGCTGCTGGATCCGGTTTGCCAGTATTTTATTGAGGATTTTTGCATCGATATTCATCAGGGATATTGGTCTAAAATTCTCTTTTTTTGTTGTGTCTCTGTCAGGCTTTGGTATCAGGATGATGTTGGCCTCATAAAATGAGTTAGGGAGGATTCCCTCTTTTTCTATTGATTGGAATAGTTTCAGAAGGAATGGTACCAGCTCCTCCTTGTACCTCTGGTAGAATTCAGCTGTGAATCCATCTGGTCCTGGACTTTTTTTGGTTGGTAGGCTATTAATTATTGCCTCAATTTCAGAGCCTGTTATTGGTCTATTCAGGGATTCAATTTCTTCCTGGTTTAGTCTTGGGAGAGTGTAAGTGTCCAGGAAATTATCCATTTCTTCTAGATTTTCTAGTTTATTTGCGTAGAGGTGTTTATAGTATTCTCTGATAGTAGTTTGTATTTCTGTGGGGTCAGTGGTGATATCCCCTTTATCATTTTTTATTGTCTATTTGATTCTTCTCTCTTTTCCTCTTTATAAGTCTTGCTACAGGTCTATCAATTTTGTTGATCTTTTCAAAAAACCAACTCCTGGATTCATTGATTTTTTGGAGGCTTTTTTGTGTCTCCATCTCCTTCAGTTCTGCTTTGATCTTAGTTATTTCTTGCCTTCTGCTAGCTTTTGAATGTGTTTGCT